>NC_057805.1:427152118-427332784 GCF_018294505.1 Triticum aestivum
ACGACTCTCCGGTCAATAACCAACAGCAGGATCTGGATACCCATGTTGGCTCCCACATGTTCCACGATGATCTCATCGGATGAACCACGATGTCGAGGATTCAATCAACCCCGTATACAATTCCCTTTGTCAAACGGTATGTTACTTGCCCGAGATTCGATCGTCGGTATCCCAATACCTTGTTCAATCTCGTTACCGGCAAGTCTCTTTACTCGTACCGTAATGCATGATCCCGTGGCTAACTCCTTAGTCACATTGAGCTCATTATGATGATGCATTACCGAGTGGGCCCAGAGATACCTCTCCGTCATACGGAGTGAAAAATCCCAGTCTTGATCCGTGTCAACCCAACAGACACTTTCAGAGATACCTGTAGTGTACCTATATAGTCACCCAGTTACGTTGTGACGTTTGGCACACCTAAAGCACTCCTACGGCATCCGGGAGTTACACGATCTCATGGTGTAAGGAAAAGATACTTGATATTGGAAAAGCTCTAGCAAACGAACTACATGATCTTTACGCTATGCTTAGGATTGGGTCTTGTCCATCACATCATTCTCCTAATGATGTGATCCCGTTACCAATGACATCCAATGTCCATAGTCAGGAAACCATGACTATCTGTTGATCAACGAGCTAGTCAACTAGAGGCTCACTAGGGACATGTTGTGGTCTATGTATTCACACATGTATTACGATTTCCGGATAACACAATTATAGCATGAACAATAGACTATTATCATGAACAAAGAAATATAATAATAACCATTTTATTATTGCCTCTAGGGCATATTTCCAACAGTCTCCCACTTGCACTAGAGTCAATAATCTAGTTACATTGTGATGAATCGAACACCCATAGAGTTCTGGTGTTGATCATGTTTTGCTCTAGGGAGAGGTTTAGTCAACGGATCTGCTACATTCAGGTCCATGTGTACTTTACAAATATCTATGTCTCCATTTTGAACACTTTCACGAATGGAGTTGAAGCGACGCTTGATATGCCTGGTCTTCCTATGAAACCTGGGCTCCTTGGCAAGGGCAATAGCTCTAGTGTTGTCACAGAAGAGAGTCATCAGGCCCGACGCATTGGGAATCACCCCTAGGTCAGTAATGAACTCCTTCATCCAGATTGCTTCTTGCGCTGCCTCTGAGGCCGCCATGTACTCCGCTTCACATGTAGATCCCGCCACGACACTTTGCTTGCAACTGCACCAGCTTACTACCCCTCCATTCAAAATATACACGTATCCGGTTTGTGACTTAGAGTCATCCAGATCTGTGTCGAAGCTAGCGTCGACGTAACCCTTTACGACGAGCTCTTCGTCACCTCCATATATGAGAAACATATCCTTAGTCCTTTTCAGGTACTTCAGGATATTCTTGACCGCTGTCCAGTGTTCCATGCCGGGATTACTTTGGTACCTTCCTACCAAACTTACGGCAAGGTTTACATCAGGTCTGGTACACAGCATGGCATACATAATAGACCCTATGGCCGAGGCATAGGGGATGACACTCATCTTTTCTCTATCTTCTGCCGTGGTCGGGCATTGAGCCATGCTCAATTGCACACCTTGCAATACAGGAAAGAACCCCTTCTTGGACTAATCCATATTGAACTTCTTCAATATCTTGTCAAGGTACGTACTCTGTGAAAGACCAATGAGGCGTCTTGATCTATCTCTATAGATCTTGATGCCTAATATATAAGCAGCCTCTCCAAGGTCCTTCATTGAAAAACACTTATTCAAATAGGCCTTTATACTTTCCAAGAATTCTATATCATTTCCCATCAATAGTATGTCATCCACATATAATATGAGAAATGCTATAGAGCTCCCACTCACTTTCTTGTAAACACAGGCTTCTCCATAAGTCTGTGTAAACCCAAACGCTTTGATCATCTCATCAAAGTGAATGTTCCAACTCCGAGATGCTTGCACCAGCCCATAGATGGAGCGCTGGAGCTTGCATACCTTGTTAGCATTCTTAGGATCGACAAAACCTTCCGGCTGCATCATATACAATTCTTCCTTAAGAAAGCCGTTAAGGAATGCCGTTTTGATGTCCATTTGCCATATCTCATAATCGTAGAATGCGGCAATTGCTAACATGATTCGGACGGACTTCAGCTTCGCTACGGGTGAGAAAGTCTCACCGTAGTCAATCCCTTGAACTTGTCGATAACCCTTAGCGACAAGTCGAGCCTTATAGATGGTCACATTACCATCCGCGTCTGTCTTCTTCTTAAAGATCCATTTATTTTCTATGGCTCGCCGATCATCGGGCAAGTCAGTCAAAGTCCATACTTCGTTTTCATACATGGATCCTATCTCGGATTGCATGGCTTCAAGCCATTTGTTGGAATCCGGGCCCGCCATCGCTTCTTCATAGTTCGAAGGTTCACCGTTGTCTAACAACATGATTTCCAGGACAGGGTTGCCGTACCACTCTGGTGTGGAACGTGTCCTTGTGGACCTACGAAGTTCAGCAGTAACTTGAGCCGAAGCTTCATGATCATCATCATTAACTTCTTCCCCAGTCGGTGTAGGCACCACAGGAACATCTTCCCGTGCTACGCTACTTTCCGGTTCGGAAGGGGTGACTATCACCTCATCAAGTTCCACTTTCCTCCCACTTATTTCTTTCGAGAGAAACTCTTTCTCCAGAAAGGACCCGTTCTTGGCAACGAAGATCTTGCCTTCAGATCTTAGGTAGAAGGTATACCCAATAGTTTCCTTAGGGTATCCTATGAAGACGCATTTTTCCGATTTGGGTTCGAGCTTTTCAGGTTGAAGTTTCTTGACATAAGCATCGCATCCCCAAACTTTTAGAAACGACAGCTTAGGTTTCTTCCCAAACCATAATTCATACGGCGTCGTCTCAACGGATTTCGACGGAGCCCTATTTAAAGTGAATGCGGCAGTCTCTAAAGCATAGCCCCAAAATGAGAGCGGTAGATCGGTAAGAGACATCATAGATCGCACCATATCCAATAGAGTGCGATTACGACGTTCGGACACACCGTTACGCTGAGGTGTTCCAAGCGGCGTGAGTTGTGAAACGATCCCACATTTCCTTAAGTGTGTGCCAAATTCGTGACTTAAATATTCTCCTCCACGATCTGATCGTAAGAACTTTATTTTCCTGTCACGTTGATTCTCAACCTCACTCTGAAATTCCTTGAACTTTTCAAAGGTCTCAGACTTGTGTTTCATTAGGTACACATACCCATATCTACTCAAGTCATCAATGAGAGTGAGAACATAACGATAGCCTCCGCGAGCCTCAACACTCATTGGACCGCACACATCGGTATGTATGATTTCCAATAAGTTGGTTGCTCGCTCCATTGTTCCGGAGAACAGAGTCTTGGTCATCTTACCCATGAGGCATGGTTCGCACGTGTCAAATGATTCATAATCAAGAGACTCCAAAAGTCCATTAGCATGGAGCTTCTTCATGCGCTTGACACCAATGTGACCAAGGCGGCAATGCCACAAGTATGTGGGACTATCGTTATCAACTTTACATCTTTCGGTATTCACACTATGAATATGTGTAACATCGCGTTCGAGATTCATTAAGAATAAACCATTGACCAATGGGGCATGACCATAAAACATATCTCTCATATAAATAGAACAACCATTATTCTCGGATTTAAATGAGTAGCCATCTCGCATTAAACGAGATCCAGATACAATGTTCATGCTCAAAGCTGGCACTAAATAACAATTATTGAGGTTTAAAACTAATCCCGTAGGTAAATGTAGAGGTAGCGTGCCGACGGCGATCACATCGACCTTGGAACCATTCCCAACGCGCATCGTCACCTCGTCCTTCGCCAGTGTCCGCTTATTCCGCAGCTCCTGTTTTGAGTTACAAATATGAGCAACCGCACCGGTATCAAATACCCAGGAGCTACTACGAGTACTGGTAAGGTACACATCAATTACATGTATATCACATATACCTTTAGTGTTGCCGGCCTTCTTGTCCACTAAGTATTTGGGGCAGTTCCGCTTCCAGTGACCACTTCCCGTGCCATAAAAGCACTCAGTCTCAGGCTTGGGTCCATTTCTTGGCTTCTTCCCGGCAACTGGCTTACCGGGCGCGGCAACTCCCTTGCCGTCTTTCTTGAAGTTCTTCTTACCCTTGCCTTTCTTGAACTTGGTGGTTTTATTCACTATCAACACTTGATGTTCCTTTTTGATCTCCACCTCCGCTGATTTCAGCATTGAATATACCTCAGGGATGGTCTTTTCCATCCCCTGCATATTGAAGTTCATCACAAAGCTCTTGTAGCTTGGTGGAAGCGACTGAAGGATTCTGTCAATGACCGCGTCATCTGGGAGATTAACTCCCAGCTGAGACAAGCGGTTGTGTAACCCAGACATTTTGAGTATGTGCTCACTGACAGAACTATTTTCCTCCATTTTAAAACTGAAGAACTTGTCGGAGACTTCATATCTCTCGACCCGGGCATGAGCTTGGAAAACCATTTTCAGCTCTTCGAACATCTCATATGCTCCGTGTTTCTCAAAACGCTTTTGGAGCCCCGGTTCTAAGCTGTAAAGCATGCCGCACTGAACGAGGGAGTAATCATCAGAACGTGATTGCCAAGCGTTCATAACGTCTTGGTTCTCTGGGATGGGTGCTTCACCTAGCGGTGCTTCTAGGACATAATCTTTCTTGGCAGCTATGAGGATGATCCTCAGGTTCCGGACCCAGTCCGTATAGTTGCTGCCATCATCTTTCAGCTTGGTTTTCTCTAGGAACGCGTTGAAATTGAGGGCAACGTGGGTCATTTGATCTACAAGACATATTGTAAAGATTTTAGACTAAGCTCATGATAATTAAGTTCATCTAATCAAATTATTCAATGAACTCCCACTCAGATAGACATCCCTCTAGTCATCTAAGTGCAACATGATCCGAGTTAACTAGGCCGTGTCCGATCATCACGTGAGACGGACTAGTCAACATCGGTGAACATCTCCATGTTGATCGTATCTTCTATACGACTCATGCTCGACCTTTCGGTCTTCCGTGTTCTGAGGCCATGTCTGTACATGCTAGGCTCGTCAAGTCAACCTAAGTGTATTGCGTGTGTTCCGAGGCCATGTCTGTACATGCTAGGCTCGTCAACACCCGTTGTATGCGAACGTTAGAATCTATCACACCCGATCATCACGTGGTGCTTCGAAACAACGAACCTTCGCAATGGTGCACAGTTAGGGGGAACACTTTCTTGAAATTATTATAAGGGATCATCTTACTTACTACCGTTGTTCTAAGCAAATAAGATGTAAAACATGATAAACATCACATGCAATCAAATAGTGACATGATATGGCCAATATCATTTTGCTCCTTTTGATCTCCATCTTCGGGGCACCATGATCATCTTCGTCACCGGCATGACACCATGATCTCCATCATCGTGTCTCCATGAAGTTGTCACGCCAACGATTACTTCTACTTCTACGGCTAACGCGTTTAGCAATAAAGTAAAGTAATTTACATGGCGTTATTCAATGACACGCAGGTCATACAAAAAATAAAGACAACTCCTATGGCTCCTGCCGGTTGTCATACTCATCGACATGCAAGTCGTGATTCCTATTACAAGAACATGATCAATCTCATACATCACATATATCTCATTCATCACATCCTTTTTGGGCATATCACATCACAAGGCACATGCTGCAAAAACAAGTTAGACGTCCTCTAATTGTTGTTGCAAGTTTTTACGTGGCTTCTATAGGTTTCTAGCAAGAACGTTTCTTACCTACGTAAAACCACAACGTGATATGCCAATTTCTATTTACCCTTCATAAGGACCCTTTTCATCGAATCCGTTCCGACTAAAGTGGGAGAGACAGACACCCGCTAGCCACCTTATGCAACTAGTGCATGTTAGTCGGTGGAACCTGTCTCACGTAAGCGTACGTGTAAGGTCGGTCCGGGCCGCTTCATCCTACGATGCCGCCGAAACAAGATAAGACTAGTAGTGGCAAGAAAAATTGACAACATCTACGCCCACAACAGTCTTGTGTTCTACTCGTGCATAGTAACTACGCATAGGCCTGGCTCATGATGCCACTGTTGGAGATCGTTGCAGAATTTTAAAATTTTCTACGCATCATCAAGATCCATCTATGGAGTTTACTAGCAACAAGAGGGAAGGAGTGCATCTACATACCCTTGTAGATCGCGAGCGGAAGCGTTCAAGTGAACGGGTTGATGGAGTCGTACTCGTCGTGATCCAAATCACCGATGACCGAGCGCCGAACGGACGGCACCTCCGCGTTCAACACACCTACGGAGCAGCGAAATCTCCTCCTTCTTGATCCAGCAAGGGGGAAGGAGAGGTTCATGGAAATCCAGCAGCACGACGGCGTGGTGGTGGAAGTAGCGGGGATCCCGGCAGGGCTTCGCCAAGCGCAGACGGGAGGGAGAGGTGTCACGGGAGGGAGAGGGAGGCGCCAGGGGCTGTGGTGCTGCTGCCCTCCCCCCCCCCCCACTATATATAGGGGTCCTGGGGGGCGCCGGCCCCCTGGAGATCCCATCTGAGGGGGTGGCGGCCAAGGGGGTGGCTTGCCCCCCCAAGGCAAGTGGGGGGCGCCCCCTCCCCTAGGGTTTCCAACCCTAGGCGCAGGGGGGGCGCACCAGCCCACCAGGGGCTGGTTCCCCTCCCACTTCAGCCCATGGGGCCCTCCGGGATAGGTGGCCCCACCCGGTGGACCCCCGGGACCCTTCCGGTGGTCCCGGTACAATACCGATAACCCCCGAAACTTTCCCGGTGGCCGAAACTGGACTTCCTATATATAATTCTTCACCTCCGGACCATTCCGGAACTCCTCGTGGCGTCCGGGATCTCATCCGGGACTCCGAACAACTTTCGGGTTTCCGCATACTAATATCTCTACAACCCTAGCGTCACCGAACCTTAAGTGTGTAGACCCTACGGGTTCGGGAGACATGCAGACATGACCGAGACGACTCTCCGGTCAATAACCAACAGCGGGATCTGGATACCCATGTTGGCTCCCACATGTTCCACGATGATCTCATCGGATGAACCACGATGTCGAGGATTCAATCAACCCCGTATACAGTTCCCTTTGTCAAACGGTATGTTACTTGCCCGAGATTCGATCGTCGGTATCCCAATACCTTGTTCAATCTCATTACCGGCAAGTCTCTTTACTTGTACCGTAATGCATGATCCCGTGGCTAACTCCTTAGTCACATTGAGCTCATTATGATGATGCATTACCGAGTGGGCCCAGAGATACCTCTCCGTCATACGGAGTGACAAATCCCAGTCTCGATCCGTGTCAACCCAACAAACACTTTCAGAGATACCTGTAGTGTACCTTTATAGTCACCCAGTTACGTTGTGACGTTTGGCACACCCAAAGCAGTCCTACGGCATCCGGGAGTTACACGATCTCATGGTCTAAGGAAAAGATACTTGACATTGGAAAAGCTCTAGCAAACGAACTACACGATCTTTGCGCTATGCTTAGGATTGGGTCTTGTCCATCACATCATTCTCCTAATGATGTGATCCCGTTATCAATGACATCCAATGTCCATAGTCAGGAAACCATGACTATCTGTTGATCAACGAGCTAGTCAACTAGAGGCTCACTAGGGACATGTTGTGGTCTATGTATTCACACATGTATTACGATTTCCGGATAACACAATTATAGCATGAACAATAGACTATTATCATGAACAAAGAAATATAATAATAACCATTTTATTATTGCCTCTAGGGCATATTTCCAACAGGGAGCACCCCAAGGACACACAAGTTGATCTGTTGATCTCTCCCAGCCGTGTGCGGTGCCCCCCTCCACCATATTCAATCTCGGTCATATCGTAGTGGTGCTTAGGCGAAGCCCTGGGTCGGTAGCAACATCATCACCATCAACACGCCGTCATGCTGACGGAACTCTCCCGTGAAGCTCTGCTGGATCGGAGTTCGCAGGACGTCATCGAGCTGAACGTGTGCTGAACTCGGAGGTGCCGTACGTTCGATACTTGGATCGGTCGGATCGTGAAGACGTACGACTGCATCAACCGGGTTGTGCTAACGCTTCCGCTTTCGGTCTACGAGGGTACGTGGACAACACTCTCCCCTCTCGTTGCTATGCATCACCATGATCTTGCATGTGCGTAGGAAATTTTTTGAAATTACTACGTTCCCCTACAGTCCCCCACCTCAAATGATCTGTTGGTGCGGTGCCGGTCAGCCGGAACCTTCATCCGGTCTTGTGCTCTTTTGAGTTGTTGTTGGAGATGTTCTGCCAATACGTCTCGCTCACGGAGCCATGCCTCCAAGTCAGGCGCAATATAATCATCCAAATGGGCCACACCAAACTCGCAGGGCAGATGTCCATATATAACCTCGAAGGGTGTCCTCCCCAATGCTGAGTGGAAGCATGTATTGTACCAGTACTCTGCCAATGCTAGCCATTTAGACCAATTAGCTGGGTAGGAGTGGACCGAGCAGCGGAGGTATGTCTCCAAGCACTGATTCACCCTCTCCGTCTGTCCATCCGTCTGAGGGTTGTACGAAGAACTCGTCTTCAACTCTGTTTTTCTCAAACTGAAGAGCTCTTGCCATATCTGACTAGTGAATATGCGATCCCGGTCAGTGATAATTCCCAGAGGTAGCCCATGAAGCTTGAATATCTCCTGCATAAATGTTTTTGCAATATCGAGGGCGGTGAACGGATGATGCAGTGGCACAAAGTGTGCATATTTGGAGAATTTTTCGACAACCACCAAAATCGCATTGTATCCTCCAGATTTTGGAAGTCATTCAATGAAGTCCAAGGAGATAACAGCCCATGGCCGTTGTGGAATTGGTAGTGGTTATAGCAGCCCTGCAGGTGATACGCGTTCCGTTTTGGCTTGCTGACACATTAGACAGCTTTGCACAAACAGTTTCACTTGTTGTTTCAATCCTTTCCAAGCAAATAGCCTTTTGATGCGGTTGTAAGTGGCTTGGAATCCCGAGTGCCCCCACCGGCTGCACTAGCATGGAGTGCCTAGATAATATGGTGTTGTGCGTCCCCTCCATCAGCTACCCACACCCGGCCTTTGAAACGGAGGATCCCATCATGAAGTTGGAAGTCCGGGTCCGCGGATGGGCTAATTGCCATGCGAGTAAGCAGAGCTTTGGTAGCTGGATCCTTGGGATATCCGTCACGAATGCCAGCTAGCCACACTGACTTGCACACCGACAATGCTGCCACTTCTGCATCAGATATGTGCTCTCGTCTGGACAAGGCATCCGCCGCTCGATTTGTCAAGCCTGCCTTATACTGGATGAGATACTGCGGCCCCAGCAGTTTGGTAAAAGCCCTTTGTTGGATCGGGGTGTTAAGTCTTTGGTCCGTCAGATGCGGCAAACTTTTTTTATCCGTTCTGATGGTGAATTCAGCATGTTACAAATAGGAACGCCAATGATCGACAGCTAGTAACAGTGCCAAGCACTCTTTCTCATATGCAGACAATCCCAAATTGTGAGGGGCCAGTGCTTTACTCAGGTAAGCAATGGGATGGAAATCTTGCATCAGAACCGCGCCGATGCCCGTGGCACTTGCGTCCATTTCCACCATGAACCTTTTCTTGATATCCGGTAGTGCTAATACTGGTGCGTCCACCAATGCCTTCTTGACAGCAGTAAAGGCCGCATCCGTGACCGGTGTCCAAACAAACACCACTCCTTTGCGCAACAGGTTTGTAAGTGGCTTGTTGATCACCCCAAAGTTCCTCACAAATTTCCGATAGTAACCGGCTAATCCAAGGAACCCTCGCAGTTTCTTCACGGTATCGGGTACTGGCCACTCTTTGATCGCCTGCACTTTGCTTTCGTCAGTTGACACCCCTTGGTAACTAATGATGTGCCCCAAATAACTGATGCTATGTTGCGCAAACATGCACTTCGAACATTTGGTGTACATCTCATGTTGAGCCAGTAATTGCAAAACTTGAGTCAGCCGCTCCACATGCTCCTCCAAGGTTTCGGTGTGGACAAGTATGTTGTCCCTGAAAACCAACACGCCCTCGCGCAGCACCGGAGCGAGCACTGTGTCAATAGCACCTTGGAATGTAGGTGGTCCACCCGTCACTCCGTACGGCAGCACACAAAACTGGAAATGCCCTTGGTGAGTTTTGAACGACGTCTTGTGATCGTCCTCCGGCAACAAACGTATCTGATGGTAACCTGCACGCAGGTCTAGTTTTGAGAACCATCGAGAGCCAACCAACTCATCAAGTAACTCATCGATGATTGGCATCGGATAGCGCGATTTGATGGTAATGGCGTTCAGATGTCGGTAATCTACGCAAAGTCGCCAGGTGAGGTCCTTCTTCATGACTAGCAGGACTGGGAAGAGAAGGGACTGGTGCTAGTAGTGATGAGCCCCTTTCGTAGCATTTCTTTGACTTGTGCCTCTATCTCATTCTTCTGCTCAGGAGTGTAGCGATACGGTCGGATATTCACTGGTTTTGTGCCTTCGAGCAGGGGAATAGCATGATCCCATGGCTTACGTTGTGGTAGGTTGGCCGGCTCCTCAAACACAACCTGAAATTGGTCAAGGACCCTTTGAATAATTTATGGAAACTGCTCCTGCTCCGTGGTTACCTCTGTTCCACACAGCAACACTACATGAGCGAACGAATTGGTGTGTTCCATTTCTTCCAACTGAGCTACAGACACTGGTGTGGGTTGTTGTCTGTGGCGGGACTCGACCGGGAGCGTTCTCCTGACGCCGAAACTCGTGACACGGTAGGGCCTCGAAGATTTCCTCCTGCAACAGAGCCAAAGAAAAGCGGTATCCAATTCTTGCGGACGATGTAACACTACACCAGCACGAATTTCAGCACGCAGCCCATCTTAAAATTTAGTGGTGAAGTACACTTGATCAAATCCTGCATTATGAGCAAGTAATTGATTCATTAACTCTTCGAATTGGTTCATATACTCCGCCACCGATCCAGTTTGACAGAGAACTGCAGACTGCCTGAGCTGCGCCTGGTATTGGTTGCGCCCAAATTTACTAGTAAGAGCCTCACACAACTTGTCCCAAGTGAATGATCTAGTGCTTAATTCATGTAACTGCAGCCAACGCGCAGCATTCCCTGTGAAATGCAGCGTGGCAACGCGAACCCATAGATCAGGATGAACTTCATAGACATCAAAATACTTCTCACATCGGGTCTTCCAAAACTGTGGATTATCTCCATCAAATTGGGGAAAATCCAACTTCGGCAACACCCAGTGACCGTGCGGTGCGCCACGGGACGATGTGGGTTCGGCAATCAGAACTAAATCCTTAGATGAGGCGGAATCAAGGGAAGAAGGGAACGCACCCTTGACCGGAGGCGGTTCCAGGGTGGTGACCACCCCGTGTACCTGGCCCCAGGAATCTTGGATCCCGTCGTGGCCAACTGACCTGTGGTGGTCAACGTCGGCACTGGGTGGAGTCGCCGTTGGTCGCCCCATGGATGTAGACGCCACAATCGCGTCTGGAACGGCGAGCGCGAGGTGGAGGGCGATCTTGCCGACTTGGGATCGGAGCTCGTCGAGTTGTTGTTGAAGATTTGTGACCGTCGGTCGCCATAGCTTGAGGGACTGCTGGATCGCCTCCAACTTGGCATCGTTGGTGGCGCGCCCTTCGTTGACGGACTGAAGCAGCACCGCTAGTTGTTCCTCCATCACCGTCGTCTTCTGGGCTTGCTTGCTGGAGTACCGCGGCCGGGGGTAGGCTGTCTCCAGGGTTGCTGACCTCTGGTACCACTTGTCAAAGGCCTGATCTAGATCCCAAGGGAGAAGAAGAAGGTAGGTGGGCAGAAGGGGAAAGAAGGATGCCGATAAGCGAGAAGGACAGCTTCTCCTTAGTTCTGTTGATTACAATAAACTTGATGCCCCTACTCGGGTCCGCGACTTGCTTATAACACACACACTCACACCTCTCACACGTTGTCGTGCCCAACACGCTCGTCGTCTGGTCCACCAGTCAGCGGTTCGCCTCCAACCTTCACCTTGTCTTGTGGGCCTTCGTCGTCAGCCTCTCGTGCCTGGTTCGATACGACCGTGTACTCAACCGTGACAGTCTGTCAGCTGGCCTCGCGCCGGAGCTCCCTAGTGGCGTCAGCGGGGTCCTCGGTGCAGCGGAGGAACTTGATCGCGACAGTCTTGCCGGTGGCGCGGTGGCACACCTTGACGATGATGCCGGAGCCGCCCTTGCCGATGCCGCGCGTCTCCTCGTAGTCCTCGGTGCCGCACCGATCTATCCGGACGCGCCTCCTCTTGCGGCAGCCGTTCGCTTCTGATCCTTGGCTGGTCGTAGCGTGGCTGGTGTGATCGCATCGAGGACGGCAGCAGGCCTCTTGCAGTTGCGGACAGCCATGGCGGTCGGTTCGATCGACGGCTTGGTTGGACGCGGGAAGGGGTGAGTGAGAGAGGATTTTCTACCATGCACGGGACCTCCCGTGCATGTATGCATGTTTTTTATTCTTGTTTTGTGGGCCCATAGGTATCATATATATAGTGTCTCTAGTCACTAAGTTTCATTCAAACAAATACTTAGATGCCTACTGTATTTTCAAATAAAACTTTGTTTTACTTTCTATTTACACAAATGTGTTTTTTGCGGCAAGATCTTCAAAACAAGACCAATATTGAGTATATATTTTGAAATTACTTTTTTGACGACTAAATCATCAGGTTTCCAACTTGTTTCATCGAAATTCATTAATTCCATACAAAAAAATCAATAATGTGACAAGGTCTTTGAAACAAAAGAAAATCTTGAATGTATTTAGATAAGATTTAAAAATTAAGTCCTCAAACATGGTGACACATTATGAAAATATAACCCAAAAAAAGATTACGAAACTAAAAAAATATTATGGAACATGGTAAAACATTATGCAACTATCAGCAACTAGTTTTAGTGTGAGTGACTGATTGGTATGGCCAATTGATGGACTACAGCTGCTAGCTGCTCGACTGAGCAATACTAATAAAATATGCATGCATGAATGTGAATCTCCAACAAAATCAAGGAAAACGCTTTCTTTTATCCAACTGATTTCTCGCTGGCGCAAACCGCCTCGCGCGTCGTCCGATCGAGCGAGATCGTGCGGCTCCTATCATCGCGCGCGAGCAACCAGGGATGCAGGCCCGCCCAGGCGGCCAGGCCGTTCAGCTCTCTTTTTTTCTACCACTTGGTGTTAACCTATTGCAACATTAAGTCATTACTCATGCATTCACTTCTCATCCTCATGAGTCACGACCTCACCCTTTCATCTCAAATCCACCAGCCTCATGACGCGACGCTCCTCACGGCGATGAGCCAGCGAAACGGGGAAGCGGACGGGAGGAGGGAGAGCGGAGGCGAGCGCATAGTCATCCCGACCGTGGCAATGCTTTCATGACCATGACGACTTCGACAGCCACAAAAATGCACCAACGACTAGGGCGACGAGGCATGCCATGACAACGTTGACGACAAGGCATGCTTCAATGGTCGTGACGATGCTTCGACGACGACGACAACAACGTCGATGAATGGCCGTGGCAATGCTTCCATGATCATGACGACTTCGACGACCACAACAATGCTTCAACGGCGACAACGACAACGTCGATGAATGGCCGTGGCAATGCTTCCATGATCATGATGACTTCGACGACCACAATAATGCTTCAACGACTAGGGCGACGAGGCATGCCATGACAGTGTTGACGACCGCAACCATGCAACAAGGCATGCTTCAATGGTCGTGGTGATGCTTCGACGATCACGACGACGTCGACGACTACGAAATGCTTCAACAACCACCATGACGAGGCGTACCATGCAGAGTCGATGACCTCGGTCATGCAAGGATGCATGCTTCAATGAGCTTTGTGGAGGATCGCCGGTGTTGTTATGAAGCGTCTTCGGACCGCCGGAGCATCACCAGTGCTGCGATGAAGCATCGTCGGGGCCGTCGGAACTCGTCGTTGCTGCAACGGAGCATCTTCGGTCTGCCGGAGAATCGCCGGTGCTGCAACGAAGCATCACTAATATTGTGTTGGAGCATTGCCGCGCCACGGGGGCATCGTTGGTGCTGCAATGAACCGTCACCGGTGTTGTGCTGGAGCATTGTCGTCGCCGGAGCATCGCCGGATTGTCGTGTTGTTAGGCTTTTTTCCAGCTGTGCTTTGAGGCACTGCGGGAGCTACAGGCCGGTGCCACCACGAAGAACAACACGCTGCTTCAAGCGCTTGCAAGCTGACTCCATAATTGATGGGTTACTGAGCATGCAGCAAAAGAGGAGAGATACCGTGAAGTGTGCAGGTGATGTGAGCCGGCCGACGGCTACTGAGATGGCGTATAGAGTGATGCTACCAGGTGCAGTCTGCTGTGAAGCGCCAGTTGCGCAGGCTTGTTGGACCGCAGTCAAGCGCCAGTTGTGCGGGCTGGGACTGCACTGCAGCGTGTGCTACAGGAGTTGAAGACGAACGGACGGCTCTCATCTATCTAATCGAACGGTGTATGAGGCGGTTTATCTTCGGTTTTGCATCAGCCGGATTACGCGTAGTAGCGGCCCAAAATCAATGGCGTGCATGGTAGATATGCTTTTCTGGCGAGCTCAGCATATATTGAAGGCCTATATTGAAACTGAATCGGAAACGAAGAACCTGAATTCGAGTCGGAAATGAACGAAACGTGAATCCGCCATCGGGCGGAAAACGCAGGCAGCAAGGCAAAGAAGCTGTCAGCCACCGTAACTCGGACTGAACTGAATTCCATGGCGAGTCGGCGAGGCAACCTGTCGAAACAAATTGCCAACGCAGAGCATGGATCCATACGGAAGTTCCTCCCTCCCCCTTCTCAATCATCCAAATCGCAAACTCTGCCGCCGCCCTCTCCACCAACCAAGGCAGTTCGTTCGTCCAGCGCCATGGCTGCCCGCAAGCGACCTGCTGCCGTCCTCGACGCCGGCCACGGCCACGCAGCGGCTCAACATCAACAATCGCCGACGTGCTGCAAGAGGAGCCGCGCCTCCATCGGGACCACCGACGACTACGAGAAGGTGGCCCGCCTAGGCAAAGGCGGCTTCGGCGTCGTCCTCAGGATGCGCCACCGCGTCACCAAAAAGAACGTGGCCATCAAGTTCCTCTCCTCCCCCGACGTCGAAGATCTTGAGCGGGAGGCACGATTCCTCGAGGCCTGCGACGGAAACCCTTACGTCGTCGGCTTCGAGGGCCTGGTGTGCGATCCGGCCACCGGCGACACCGCCGGCCTCGTCATGGAGTACGTCGAGGCGTCGAGCCTCCACTCTTTATTGTGGGACAGGCGCAGCGACCCGCCGCTCCCAGAATCCACGGTGCGCGACTTCATGTGGAAGCTCCTGACCGGCGCCGAAAAGATGCACGCGCACGAGCGCCACATCGTCCACCGCGACATCAAGCCTGGCAACATCCTCGTCGGGAAAAACGGGGAGCTCGTCAAGATTTGCGACCTCGGGCTGGCCATGTCCATGTCCGACTGGCCACCGTACAACAGGGCCGGCACGACGTCCTACATGGCGCCCGAGATGATCCTTGGCAAGAAGGACTACGACGCGCAAGTGGACACGTGGTCCATCGGCTGCGTCTTTGCCGAACTGCTCACCGGCAAGACGATGTTCAAGGGCTACCTCGAAGATGACGACGAAGACAAGACAAAGAATGACATAAGGCAGCTGTGGAGCATCTTCTGTGTGCTCGGGATGCCGGACGAGAGCACGTGGCCAGGGTTCACCTCGCTGCCGCTCACCGCCGAGGCGCTGCGACGGCTGCCGGCGGGGTGCAAGTACAGCCGGCTGCGGTATTCTTTCCCTGAAGACAAGCTATCCGAGGAAGGATTTCAGGTGTTGCAAGGGCTCCTCACATGCAACCCCGAGAAGCGGCTGACGGCAGCTGCCGCGCTGAAGCACCCATGGTTCGATGCTCCTCGTTCCGCCGCCGGCGCCGCTGCGAAGGTCGACGCTCTGTCGTTTCCCAAAAAGAAGGCACCAAGGATCAAGTTCATCCCACCGGCCATTCCCCAGAAGAATCTACTCAAAATCCCGCTCGCCGTGTGGAACGCAGCGTAACGAGTGTAATTAGACTCTCTGGATGTAAATGAGCCATCTATGAGCCATCAAGTAGAACTTGATCGCCGGATCGCCCATTAGTGTTGGCCTGCTTTTCTGAATTCTATGTGTCATTGTGCACATGTTCAGAGAATCAGAGATGTGTAATTGTAAGGTTGTGTTCAGAGATTCATTACAGTGCTGACATATGTTGTTTACATGGCCAGTTGTTATTGAGTTATACTGCACAATTTGTGTTGTTTTTCAGAAATCATGAGCTGATGAGAAAATGTGCAGTTCAAATGTTCTAAGTAACAGAAATCTACAGAGTGATGGATGAATTGATATTAAAAATGTCTTGCTGGTGCAGATTTCATGAGAACTTGTAAATTCAGTAATGGTGCTAGTGCAACAATTGGACAAAGGCCTGCTGGGGAGAATGAACCAAATTCAAGAGCTTAGTGGATCATCGCAATCCGGTTGTACCCTTGCACTAAAACTGAAACTATGGCGTGGATCAGCTCTGTTCAAGCATCTAGCTCTGAAGCAGGAAGCAGAGACTTGAGTCTGCAAAGCAGGAGAAGGGCAGGATATGTATAAGAAAGTAAGTTTCAATACCAAAACAGCAGCAATCAGAGTGGCGCAGCGGAAGCGTGGTGGGCCCATAACCCACAGGTCCCAGGATCGAAACCTGGCTCTGATATGTGTTTTTCCACTTTTTTGATAAATTTCCATTTGGACTTCCATTACTTATTGAGCCGAATCTCTATTTATTTGATATACTTTTACCTTCATTCATTTGCTGCATTCTGCCAACTTCTCTGTGTTGGGTTTTTTCTTTTATTTTTTTTTCGTTGCTCAAGCATCGTCTGGATTTGAACTTTGGAGTTTGCAGTAGTAGCAGAGATGTCATTTTTCTATGTGTACCAGCTTCCAGTGTTGTTCCTGGACAGCAGGAGCAACAGCAGAGCTGTTCTGGGCGAGCCAACATTGGCTTGCAGCCCCAGGCGTGCAATGCCATCTACTACTAACAGGTTGCGGGAGCATCTGGACCCGAGAGCCAAATTGGATTTCCGCTACTAACATCTCTTCTTCTGCTGCTGCTCCTTCAAATGCTCATCAACTCAACTTGAGATAGCTCACGCACACTAACAAAGAACAGTCGGGGTCGCGGCAATAAAGGGCAGGAATGTTAATGTCTCTTCTTAGTAATAGAAGTTCAACCACGGGCCCTTCAAAAAAAAAGAGAGCAGAGTACACAAAGCAAAGAACGGGCAAAAAAGTAACCAAAGCAAACAAAACTGAAACTGAAGAAAGGATCTTTCCCTGGCCAATAACATGCAGTCCACTTTGAGCCAAAATTTTCCAATTTTGTGATTTTTTTGATAAATTTCCATTGGTTCGTGTAGTCCACTTTGAGGGCCAGAGTGGAGGCTAAAACAGCTAAATACAGGACTAAACTAGAACTGGAACCTTTACTTGGCCATACCACAATACCCTTTCTACTTTGAGCGCCATGACGATGCTGCATAAACTATGACGACTACTCCCTGTGTAAAGAAATATAAGAGCGTTTAGATCACTAATGTAGTGTTCCCGAGTGGAATGGCAAAAGGCTGACCCATGAAATCTCTTCCAGCGAGCAGGCACTGAGCAACCTGGAGAGCTTTCTTGATCAGGGGAACAATGTGAGCAGAGAACTGCAGATGCGTGCCATAGAAATACTACAGAACTGGCTTTTGATTCGTCGGCCAACCTCTGCACGGGAATAAAAGAAAATCTAGTCAAGAAGCAGTTGCAGATATTCCTTACTGATGATGAAGGGAGAGAAGAAAAGCTTAGAGTTACGGCTGGGAAATCGCGGGCATTACTTTCCAGGATAAAAACTATCTCTATGTTCATAGTGATGGGACAGAATAACATTCTTGATCATCTCAATGAAATACTTGATGCTAAGAACATCACTTACAGGATAGTAGCATTGGAGATCTTGGAGAATCTGTGCACTCACTGTACATTGGACAAGGATTATCTCAAGGAAGCCTTGCTGCCAAAAGTAAGCTTAAAGACCCGTTCATCTGCTAATTACATAAAAAATTAGCCAGCATGACAATAGTTTTGAATATACTCTTTTAACAGTATATCATCTGGGCAGTGATTGTATTTCCACAAATTACATTATTGTTGCAGGTCCTCACGCAAGTACTGGCCAGTAAACGAGACCTCCCCATAAAACAAAGAACAAATTCTGCACGGGATGAATTGCAGTGTCTTGCAAGAGTGACCGAGACAGTAAAGGCAATTGTCGCAATCAAAAAACATGAAGAAAACCAGGCAATTTCTGGACCGGGTGATGATGAAGAAAACCAACTGCCATCCAAACAAGGAATTCCAAGAAGCTGTTATCGCTTACCTTGGTGATGTGTGTCAGTGCAAATGACTTTCAACGATGTGGCTCGAGAGATTCCCCTCCAAGAGGGTGAATTTGTTCGGAACCTCAAGGCTATAGTAGAACAAAGCTGTGAGGCCAGAGCTGATTGTCTAAGAATCGTGAAGCTTTGCGGCCAGATTGCGATATTAATGCTGCAGCGTGACCATGTCACCGCGGACTTGGAGGAATGTGTGAAGTCCTTGTGTAAGGCCTCAAAGATCATGTCTAACCTTAAAAGTTGCATGCTCTTTGCTGGGACTGATTGCGGAGTGAAGAAGACTGCTAGGCCTCTCCTCTCCGACATTGCCGAAAAAGCGAGCCAGTTGGTTGGTAATTAGAATGTAACCGCTTTCTATCTTCGTGTTGTACTATGTATCAGGAATAAAAATCATGCCCTCGCCTGCTATCTTGGTTGCTTAATCTATCTTTATTAAATGAAGAACTTAAATCCTTACAATCATTCTCGGCCACTGCTATCACGCAGGGCAAAACTACACTGAACGATACAGCCGCAGTCTCCTACAACTTTCCAACTTGAGCCAAACAATCTGACCCCACATTTGTGGTTGGCAATGTGAATAACAGACCACTGTTTTGTGTGTAAAACATGGATCTGCAAGATGCAAAACAGCACCAAAACTATGTTTTTTGACACTGGATCATAATAAGATTTCAAAGGAACACTAAAATTACTTTAATATGAACTGTTACAAAAAATGTGAAGCAATCACATGAAAAAAAAATGGATGACATGTCTTTTTTAGCACATATACTCACTTGCTGTCTTATGCTTTTCTGCTTCACAAATAAGGGCATGCGCACAGTTAGATAGCAGAATTTTTCCTAATACCCATTTGTTATGTATGAGCTTATACGACTGAAATTCTGGTAAAGACTGAAAACTTGGAATGTCAGTGTCATTACATACTACAGGCAGTTTTTGTATCTGGTTATTCTTAGATATCGTCTTCCATGTATCCCACTTCTGAAACCTGAGTTTTATAGCAGCTTTATTATCCCATCTCTCGTGTGGCCTGCATACTTTTTGGAATGAGCAGAAATTTATTCAAGCCGTATTTTATTTTTATCAAACCATGCAGAAGGCCAGCATGTGAAATACATAGAAGGAGAAGAAAGGGACCAAAGGCCCAAGTCTGAGTACACAAAAGTACCACTGGTTTAATGATGTCGTAATTTTTTTGCAGGTCAAAAAGAACTAGTATCAGTTTTATCTATTTCTTATAATTGTAATACATATTGCATGCAGACTCTAAGTAACACCATGATGGCAGCAGCATCATAAGCTTCTTTTCAGTTTACAGATCACCTAGAAATTCACTACGCAACAGGAGAATCACCTTGCTAAGAAAATTACCAGATTATTCCAAATGCACAAGGATAGTTCTTCATTTGTTCGTCATCTGAAGAATGTATCAAAGATAATCAAAAGTCAACGGCAAAGAATCAGACATTAATCAATACGAACAGAACTAAAAACACAGCTACAATACACATAATATCTAGTAGTCTATATACAACCCGATGGTTTTTAATGTTCAAACAATTTTGGAATTTGAAAAGTTAGAATGGTGATCATCGACTGAAAGATTCACAGAAAGATCTTCACAAAAGGCAATTATATATCAGAACAAAATTTGAAGGATAATCTCTGAAAATAAACTATCTTGAAACAGAACGGTACAACACTAACAGAATTAAGCAATAAAATAATAGCTTAGATAAGCTGATGTACCAATGGTTTAAATCCCGGCAAAGGAGTCCCTCCAGATTAATCTTTCAGTAAAACAATATTAAATAGGAGCTCCTAACTCTAAAGCGCGCCGCCTAACTGCAAATTTCTTAACAGACAAATCATACTAAAATACTGACAATTTGTGCATCTCTTGGACTTAACCTGGAGAGAATAACATATTTTGATCGATAGGAGAGCAGTGCTAAACTGCTCATATAAATTCCTCTGTAACCTAAAGCGTATAAATGATAAGGCATTATTAATGCAAAAAGGAATAGCATTAAATCTATGCAGACAATTAAGCAAAGCTAAATTACTTTCCTAGATTTCTTCTACACGGGATCAAATTTCGCATGGAACATCGACCTTTCACTGAGATAACAAAATAACTAGTACTCCCTCCGTAAACTAATATAAGAGCGTTTAGAATACTAAAGTCTAAATGCTCTTATATTAGTTTACAGAGGAAGTACTACTTACAAGAAAAGAAGATGCCGGATAACTTACATACAGCAGATCAACATAGAGCAATCCCCTTTCCGCCCTTCACATGTGCTGAGAAGCCTCTTATTCTCAGCACTTTGACTCGCCGGTATGCCGTACGCTACTGCTGCACCGAGCTGTCTCTGTTAGGGGCAGAGAGAGGTGAGAGTGAGGCCGTCAGATAGGGAGGCGAAAGACTGAAAGTGTGACGGCGCACTGACTCCTGATCTATCGGGCCCTCCTATCGTTAATCTTGCGATGAGAGCCTGAAGACTGGTCGGTCAACGCATGGGCTGTAGGTACGCGGAGCACAGGTGGCCAAATTTGACGGGAGACCGAACCTAGGTAGTGCGCTGGCGATGGAGGAAGAGAACGGCGGCCGCTGGGCACGGCACGGAGAAACCGGGAAACGGCGGCCGCTGGGCTCGAGGAAGGAGATAGGCCGGACTCCACGCAAAAAAGGAAAAAAAAAAGAGATAGGCCGGACGTGAGCGTTTGGGCTTGGAAAACCGATCTGATCTAACGGCTCACAGGTGCCCCCGGTTTCCCTAAAAAAAGGCTAGTGCTACAAATCAACCGGCTGATGCCATGAAGATTTAAACCGCCTCGCTGGCCGTTTGATCAGCCCCACAACACCGTCGGATCCCTCCTCTCAGCCGGTTTGAACGGTCAGCGCCCAAACGATCTCCTTCCCACATCGCACAACAACCCCCTTCCCTCCTACAATCTTGCAGCACCTGCAGCCGCCGGCGAGTACTGCATCGGAGCCCAAGTAGCCGTCACCGACGCTTCACTGTAGGGAGAACATCGGCGCGGCGGCGCTCCATCGAAGCACCCGACGCCGCAGGCTATGCTTCATTGAAACACGTGCCGCTCTGATGATGCTTCAGTGCAACCCTGGCGGCCACCGGCGAAGGTCCATTGCAGCATTGGTGGCCACCGGTGAAGGTCCATTGCAGCACTAGACGGCTCTCGACGGAGCTTCATTGCAACATCGACGGCCCCCAGGCGAAGTCCATCGGCGACAACGTTTCATTGCAACCTCGGCAGAGCTTCAACGATCCGGTGGTGTGATGTCTACTACGTAAACTTCTTCTTGTAGACGTTGTTGGGCTTCCAAGTGTAGAGGTTTGTAGGACGGTAGCAAATTTCCCTCAAGTGGATGACCTAAGGTTTATCAATCTGTGGGAGGCGTAGGATAAAGATGGTCTCTTTCAAACAACCCTGCAACCAAATAGCAAAGAGTCTCTTGTGTCCCCAACACACCCAATACAATGGTAAATTGTATAGGTGCACTAGTTCGGCGAAGAGATGGTGATACAAGTGCAATATGGATGGTAGATATAGGTTTTTGTAATCTGAAAATATAAAAACAGCAAGGTAACAAGCGATAAAAATGAGCGTAAACGGTATTGCAATGCTTCAAAACAAGGCTAGGGTTCATACTTTCACTAGTGCAAGTTCTCTCAACAATGATAACATAATTAGATCATATAACAATCCCTCAACATGCAACAAAGAGTCACTCCAAAATCACTAATAGCGGAGAACAAACGAAGAGATTATTGTAGGGTACGAAACCACCTCAAAGTTATTCTTTCTGATCGATCTATGCAAGAGTTCGTAGTAAAATAACACGAAGCTATTCTTTCCGTTTGATCTATCCTAGAGTTAACTAGAATAACACATTAAGATACAAATCAACCAAAACCCTAATGTCACCTAGATACTCCAATGTTACCACAAGTATCCGCGGGTATGATTATACGATATGCATCACACAATCTCAGATTCATCTATTCAACCAACACAAAGAACTTCAAAGAGTGCCCCAAAGTTTCTACCGGAGAGTCAAGACGAAAATGTGTGCCAACCCCTATGCATAAGTTCACAAGGTCACTGAACTCACAAGTTGATCACCAAAACATACATCAAGTAGATCATGTGAATATTCCATTGTCACCACAGAAAAGCACATGCAAGACATACATCAAGTGTTCTCAAATCCTTAAAGACTCAATCCGATAAGATAACTTCAAAGGGAAAACTCAATCCATTACAAGAGAGTAGAGGGGGAGAAACATCATAAGATCCAACTATAATAGCAAAGCTCGCAATACATCAAGATCGTGCCGAATCAAGAACACGAGAGAGAGAGAGAGAGAGAGAGAGAGATCAAACACATAGTTACTGGTACATACTGAAGGAAATATGCCCTAGAGGCAATAATAAAGTTGTTGTTTATATTTCCTTATATCATGATAAATGTTTATTATTCATGCTATAATTGTATTAACCGGAAACTTAGTACATGTGTGGATACATAGACAAACAGAGTGTCACTAGTATGCCTCTACTTGACTAGCTCGTTGAATCAAAGATGGTTAAGTTTCCTAGCCATAGACATGAGTTGTCATTTGATTAACGGGATCACTGTTAGAAATATGCCCTAGAGGCAATAATAAATTGGTTATTATTATATTTCCTTGTTCATGATAATCGTTTATTATCCATGCTAGAATTGTATTGATAGGAAACTCAGATACATGTGTGGATACATAGACAACACCATGTCCCTAGTAAGCCTCTAGTTGACTAGCTCGTTGATCAATAGATGGTTACGGTTTCCTGACCATGGACATTGGATGTCGTTGATAACGGGATCACATCATTAGGAGAATGATGTGATGGACAAGACCCAATCCTAAGCCTAGCACAAGATCGTGTAGTTCGTTTTCTCAGAGCTTTCTAATGTCAAGTATCATTTCCTTAGACCATGAGATTGTGCAACTCCCGGATACCGTAGGAATGCTTTGGGTGTGCCAAACGTCACAACGTAACTGGGTGGCTATAAAGGTGCACTACGGGTATCTCCGAAAGTGTCTGTTGGGTTGGCACGAATCGAGACTGGGATTTGTCACTCCGTGTAAACGGAGAGGTATCTCTGGGCCCACTCGGTAGGACATCATCAAAATGTGCACAGTGTGACCAAGGAGTTGATCACGGGATGATGTGAGTTACGGAACGAGTAAAGAGACTTGCCGGTAACGAGATTGAACAAGGTATCGGGATACCGACGATCGAATCTCGGGCAAGTAACATACCGATGGACAAAGGGAATTGCATACGGGATTGATTGAATCTCCGACATCGTGGTTCATCCGATGAGATCATCGTGGAACATGTGGGAGCCAACATGGGTATCCAGATCCCGCTGTTGGTTATTGGCCGGAGAACGTCTCGGTCATGTCTGCATTGTTCCCGAACCCGTAGGGTCTACACACTTAAGGTTCGATGACGCTAGGGTTATAGGGAAAGTATGTACGTGGTTACCGAATGTTGTTCGGAGTCCCGGATGAGATCCCGGATGTCACGAGGAGTTCCGGAATGGTCCGGAGGTAAAGATTTATATATGGAAAGTCGTTGTTCGGGTTCCGGGAAAAGTTCGGGTTTTTTCGGTATTGTACCGGGAAGCTTCCAGAAGGTTCCGGAGGATTCCGGAGGGATCTGGAGGTCCGGAAAATGTTCCACCACGTCCAATACAGCAGCATGGGCTGTAAGGGGGCGCCCTAGACTTAATGGGCCAGGGGCACCAGCCCCCCAAGGCCCATGCGCATGGGAGAGGGGAAACCCTAAGGGGGAGGACCTCCACTTGACTTGGGAGGTACTCCTCCCCCCTTTGGCCGCCCCCCAAGCCCCATCTAGGGCTGGCCGCACCCCTTGAGGGGGAAACCCTAGATGGGGGGCACAGCCCTCCCCCTCCCCTATATATATTGGGGTTTTGGGGCTGCCCAACACATGAGAACATCTCTCTTTCAGCGCAGCCCTACCCCTCTCCCTCCTCCTCCTCTCCCGCGGTGCTTGGCGAAGCCCTGCGGGATTGCCACGCTCCTCCATCACCACCACGCCGTCGTGTTGCTGCTGGATGGAGTCTTCCCCAACCTCTCCCTCTCTCCTTGCTGGATCAAGGCGTGGGAGACGTCACCGGGCTGCACGTGTGTTGAACGCGGAGGCACCGTTCTTCGGTGCTTAGATCGGAATCAACCGCGATCTGAATCGCTACGAGTACGACTCCCTCATCCGCGTTCTTGCAACGTTTCTGCATCGCGATCTACAATGGTATGTAGATGCACTCTCCTTCCCCTCGTTGCTAGATTAGTCCATAGATTGATCTTGGTGATGCGTAGAAAATTTTGAATTTCTGCTACGTTACCCAACAGTGGCATCATGAGCTAGGTCTATGCGTAGTTTCTATGCACGAGTAGAACACAAAGTAGTTGTGGGCGTCGATTTTGTCAATTCTTCTTGCCGCTACTAGTCTTATCTTGTTTCGGCGGCATTGTGGGATGAAGCGGCCCGGACCGACCTTACACGTACGCTTACGTGAGACAGGTTCCACCGATTGACATGCACTAGTTGCATAAGGTGGCTAGCGGGTGTCTGTATCTCCCACTTTAGTCGGAACGGATTCGATGAAAAGGGTCCTTATGAAGGGTAAATAGAAATTGGCATATCACGTTGTGGTCTTACGTAGGTAAGAAACGTTCTTGCTAGGAACCTATACAAGCCACGTAAAAACTTGCAACAACAATTAGAGGACGTCTAACTTGTTTTTGCAGCATGTGCCTTATGATGTGATATGGCCAGAAGATGTGATGAATGATATATGTGATGTATGAGATTGATCATATTCTTGTAATAGGAATCACGACTTGCATGTCGATGAGTATGACAACCGGCAGGAGCCATAGGAGTTGTCTTTATTTTTGTATGACCTGCGTGTCATTGAATAACGCCATGTAAATTACTTTACTTTATTGCTAAGCGCGTTAGCCATAGAAGTAGAAGTAATCGTTGGCGTGACAACTTCATGAAGACACAATGATGGAGATCATGATGATGGAGATCATGGTGTCATGCCGGTGACAAAGATGATCATGGTGCCCCGAAGATGGAGATCAAAGGAGCAAAATGATATTGGCCATATCATGTCACTATTTGATTACATGTGATGTTTATCATGTTATGCATCTTATTTGCTTAGAACGACGGTAGCATAAATAAGATGATCCCTCACTAAAAATTTCAAGAGACGTGTTCCCCCTAAATGTGCACCGTTGCGAAGGTTCGTTGTTTCGAAGCACCACGTGATGATCGGGTGTGATAGTTTCTAACGTTCGAATACAACGGGTGTTGACGAGCCTAGCATGTACAGACATGGCCTCGGAACACATGCAAAACACTTAGGTTGACTTGACGAGCCTAGCATGTACAAACATGGCCTCGGAACACAAGAGACCGAAAGGTCGAGCATGAGTCGTATAGAAGATACGATCAACATGGAGATGTTCACCGATGATGACTAGTCCGTCTCACGTGATGATCGGACACGGCCTAGTTTGACTCGGATCATGTATCACTTAGATGACTAGAGGGATGTCTATCTGAGTGGGAGTTCATTCAATAATCAGATGAACTTCATTATCATGAACATAGTCAAAAAGGTCTTTGCAAATTATGGCATAGCTTGCGCTTTAGTTCTACTGGTTAACATATGTTCCTAGAAAAAAAATTAGTTGAAAGTTGGTAGTAGCAATTATGCGGACTGGGTCCGTAAACTGAGGATTGTCCTCAGTGCTGCACAGAAGGCTTATGTCCTTAATGCACCGCTCGGTGTGCTGAACCTCAGCGTCGTCTGTAGATGTTGCGGAACATCTGACATACACGTTTTGATAACTACGTGATAGTTCAGTGCGTAATGCTAACGGTTTAGAATTGAGGCACCAAAGACGGTTTTGAAACGTCGCAGAACATATGAGATGTTCCGAGGACTGAAATTGGGATTTCAGACTAGTGCCCACGTCAAGAGGTATGAGACCTCTGACAAGTTTCTTAAGCCAGCAGACTAAGGAGAAAAGCTCAATCGTTGAGCATGTGCTCAAATTGTCTGAGTGCCACAATCGCTTGAATCGAGTGGGAGTTAATCTCCCAGATGAGATAGTGATGGTTCTCCACAGTCACTGCCACCAAGCTAGTAGAGCTTCGTGATGAACTATAACATATCAGGGATAGTTATGATGATCCTTGAGCTATTCGCGATGTTTGACACCGCGAGAGTAGAAATCAAGAAGGAGCATCAATTGTTGATGGTTAGTAAAACCACTAGTTTAAGAAGGGCAAGGGCAAAAGGGATACTTCTTGAAACAGCAAGTCATTTGCTGCTCTAGTGAAGAATCCCAAGGTTGAACCCAAACTCGAGACTAAGTGCTTCTGTAATGAGAGGAACGGTCACTGAAGCAGTACTACCCTAGATACTTGGTAGATGAGAAGGCAGGCAAGGTCGACAGACGTATATTGGATATACATTATATGAATATGTACTTTACTAGTACTCCTAGCAGTACCAGGGTATTAGATACCGGTTCAGTTGCTAAGTGTTAGTAACTCGAAATAAAAGCTGCAGAATAAATGGAGACTAGCTAAAGGTGAGATGACGATATGTGTTGGAAGTGTTTCCAAAGTTGATGTGATCAAGCATCGCATGCTCCCTCTACCATCGAGATTTGGTGTTTGCGTTGAGCATGATTGGATTATGTTTATCGCAATACGGTTATTCATTTAAGGAGAATAATGGTTACTCTGTTTATTTGAATAATACCTTCAATGGTCTTGCACCTAAAATGAATCTCGATCGTAGTGATACACATGTTCGTGCCAAAAGATATAAAATAGTAATGATAGTACCACATTCTTGTGGCACTGCAATTTGAGTCATATTGGTATAGAACGCATGAAGAAGCTCCATGTAGATGGATCTTTGGACTCAGTCGTTTTTGAAAAGATTGAGACATGCGAACCATGTCTATTGGTATATATGCATGGAGAAACTCCATGCAGATGGATCGTTTGGACTCACTTGATTTCGAATCACTTGAGACATGCAAATCATACCACATGGGCAAGATGACTGAAAGTCCTCGTTTTCAGTAAGATGGAACAAGAGAGCAACTTATTGGAAGTAATACATTTTCATGTATGCAGTCCAATGAGTGCTGAGGCATGCAGTGGATATCGTTATGTTCTTTCTTCACAGATGATTTGAGTAGATGCTGAGTGTATTTACTTGATGAAACACAAGTCTGAATTATTGAAAGGTTCAAGTAATTTCAGAGTGAAGTTGAAGATCGTCGTGACAAGAGGAGAAAATGTCTGTGATATGATCATAGAGATGAGTATCTGAGTTACGAGTTTGGCACACAATTAAGACATTGTGGAAAGTGTTTCACAAGTAATACCGCCTGAAACACCATAGTGTGATGGTGTGTCCGAACATCATAACTGCACCCTATTGGATATGGTGCATACCATGATGTCTCTTATCGAATTACCACTATCGTTTATGGGTTAGGCATTAGAGACAACCGCATTCACTTTAAAAGGGGCACCACGCAATTCCGTTGAGACGACACCGTTTAGAGAAACCTAAGTTGTCGTTTCTTAAAAGTTTGGGGCTGCGATGCTTATGTGAAAAAGTTTCAAGCTGATAAGCTCGAACCCAAAGCGGAAAAATACATCTTCATAGAAAACCCAAAACAGTTGGGTATACCTCCTATTTCAGATCTGGAAGCAAAAGTAATTGTTTCTAGAAACGAGTCCTTTCTCGAGGAAAAGTTTCTCTCGAAATAATTGAGTGGGAGGATGGTGGAGACTTGATAAGGTTATTGAACCGTCACTTCAACTAGTGTGTAGCAGGGCACAGGAAGTTGTTCCTGTGGCACCTACACCAATTGAAGTGGAAGCTTATGATAGTGATCATGAAACTTCGGATCAAGTCACTACCAAACCTCGTAGGACGACGAGGATGCATGCTACTTCAGAGTGGTACGTGATCTGTCTGAGATATCATGTTGTTGGACAATACTGAACCTACGAGCTATGGAGAAGCGATGGTGGGCCCATATTCCGACAAATGGTTAGAAGCCATAAAATCCGAGAGGATCCATGTATAAAAACAAAGTATAGACTTTGAGAGTACTACTTGATGGTCGTAAGGCTGTTGAGGTAAATGGATCTTTAAGAAGAAGACGGACATGGACGGTAATGTTACCGTCTATGAAGCTTGACTTGTGGCAAAGAGTATTTCCACAAGTTCAAGGAGTTGACTACGATGAGATTTTCTCATCCGTAGCGGTGCTCAAGTCCGTCGGAATCATGTTAGCATTAGCTGCATTTGTGAAATCTGGCAGATGGATGTCAAAACAAGTTTCCTTACCAGTTTTCGTAAGGAAAGGTTGTATGTGATACAATCAGAAAGTTTTTGTCGATCCTAAGGATGCTAAAAGGTATGCTAGCTCCAGCGATCCTTCCATGGATTAGAGCAAGCATCTCAGAGTCAGAATATACACTTTGATGGAGTGATCAAAGTTTTTGGGTTTATACAAAGTTTGTTAGAAACTTGTATTTACAATAAAGTGAGTGGGAGCGCTACAACATTTCTGATAAGTATATGTGAATGACATATCGTTGATCCGAAATGATGTAAAATTTCTGGAAAGCATAAAGGGTTGTTTGAAAGGAGTTTTTCAAAGGAAGACCTGGATAAAAGCTACTTACATATTGGGCATCAAGATCTATAGAGATAGATCAAGACGCCCGATGATACTTTCAAAGAACGCACACCTTGACATGATTTTGAAAGAGTTCAAAATAGATCAGCAAAGAAGGAGTTCTTGGCTGTGTTACAAGGTGTGAGTATTGAGTAAGACTCAAGACCTGACCACAGCAGAAGAGAGAGAAAGGACGAAGGTCGTCCCCTATGCTTTAGACGTAGGCTCTACAGTATGCTATGCTGTGTACCGCACATAAAGTGTGCCTTGCCATGAGTTGGTCAAGGGGTACAATAGTGATCCGGAAATGGATCACATGACAGCGGTCGAACTTATCCTTAGTACCTAGTGGACTAAGGAATTTTCTCGATTATGGAGGTGAAAAGGAGTTCGTCGTAAAGGGTTACATCGATGCAAACTTTGACACTAATCCGGATGACTCTGAGTAGTAAACCGGATTCGTATAGTAGAGCAATTACTTGAAATGGCTCCAAGTAGCGCGTGGTAGCATCCACAAAGATGACGTAGATATTCGTAAAGCACACACGGATCTGAAAGGTTCAGACCTGTTGACTAATAACCTCTCTCACAAGCATAACATGATCAAACCAGAACTCATTGAGTGTTAATCACATAGTGATGTGAACTAGATTGTTGACTCTAGTGAACTCTTTGGATGTTGGTCACATGGTGATGTGACCTATGACTGTTAATCACATGGTGATGTGGACTAGATTATTGACTCTAGTGCAAGTGGGAGACTGTTAGAAATATGCCCTAGAGGCAATAATAAATTGGTTATTATTATATTTCCTTGTTCATGATAATCGTTTATTATCCATGCTAGAATTGTATTGATAGGAAACTCAGATACATGTGTGGATACATAGACAACACCATGTCCCTAGTAAGCCTCTAGTTGACTAGCTCGTTGATCAATAGATGGTTATGGTTTCCTGACCATGGACATTGGATGTCGTTGATAACGGGATCACATCATTAGGAGAATGATGTGATGGACAAGACCCAATCCTAAGCCTAGCACAAGATCGTGTAGTTCGTTTGCTCAGAGCTTTTCTAATGTCAAGTATCATTTCCTTAGACCATGAGATTGTGCAACTCCCGGATACCGTAGGAATGCTTTGGGTGTGCCAAACGTCACAACGTAACTGGGTGGCTATAAAGGTGCACTACGGGTATCTCCGAAAGTGTCTGTTGGGTTGGCACGAATCGAGACTGGGATTTGTCACTCCGTGTAAACGGAGAGGTATCTCTGGGCCCACTCGGTAGGACATCATCAAAATGTGCACAGTGTGACCAAGGAGTTGATCACGGGATGATGTGAGTTACGGAACGAGTAAAGAGACTTGCCGGTAACGAGATTGAACAAGGTATCGGGATACCGACGATCGAATCTCGGGCAAGTAACATACCGATGGACAAAGGGAATTGCATACGGGATTGATTGAATCCCCGACATCGTGGTTCATCCGATGAGATCATCGTGGAACATGTGGGAGCCAACATGGGTATCCAGATCCCTCTGTTGGTTATTGGCCGGAGAACGTCTCGGTCATGTCTGCATTGTTCCCGAACCCGTAGGGTCTACACACTTAAGGTTCGATGACGCTAGGGTTATAGGGAAAGTATGTACGTGGTTACCGAATGTTGTTCGGAGTCCCAGATGAGATCCCGGACGTCACGAGGAGTTCCGGAATGGTCCGGAGGTAAAGATTTATATATGGAAAGTCGTTGTTCGGGTTCCGGGAAAAGTTCGGGTTTTTTCGGTATTGTACCGGGAAGCTTCCAGAAGGTTCCGGAGGATTCCGGAGGGATCCGGAGGTCCGGAAAATGTTCCACCACGTCCAATACAGCAGCATGGGCTGTAAGGGGGCGCCCTAGCCTTAATGGGCCAGGGGCACCAGCCCCCCCAAGGCCCATGCGCATGGGAGAGGGGAAACCCTAAGGGGGAGGGCCTCCACTTGACTTGGGAGGCACTCCTCCCCCCTTTGGCCACCCCCAAGCCCCATCTAGGGCTGGCCGCACCCCTTGAGGGGGAAACCCTAGATGGGGGGCGCAGCCCTCCCCCTCCCCTATATATATTGGGGTTTTGGGGCTGCCCAACACATGAGAACATCTCTCTTTCGGCGCAGCCCTACCCCTCTCCCTCCTCCTCCTCTCCCGCGGTGCTTGGCGAAGCCCTGCGGGATTGCCACGCTCCTCCATCACCACCACGCCGTCGTGTTGCTGCTGGATGGAGTCTTCCCCAACCTCTCCCTCTCTCCTTGCTGGATCAAGGCGTGGGAGACGTCACCGGGCTGCACGTGTGTTGAACGCGGAGGCACCGTTCTTCGGTGCTTAGATCGGAATCAACCGCGATCTGAATCGCTACGAGTACGACTCCCTCATCCGCGTTCTTGCAACGCTTCCGCATCGCGATCTACAATGGTATGTAGATGCACTCTCCTTCCCCTCGTTGCTAGATTACTCCATAGATTGATCTTGGTGATGCGTACAAAATTTTGAATTTCTGCTACGTTACCCAACAATCACATCATTAGAGAATGATGTGATTGACTTGACCCATTCCGTTAGCTTAGCATTTGATCGTTTAGTATATTGCTATTGCTTTCTTCATGACTTATACATGTTCCTATGACTATGAGATTATGCAACTCCTGAATACCGGAGGAACACTTTGTGTGCTACCAAACGTCACAACGTAACTGGGTGATTATAAAGGTGCTGTACAGGTGTCTCCGATGGTACTTGTTGAGTTGGCATAGATCAAGATTAGGATTTTTCACTCTGATTGTCGGAGAGGTATCTCTGGGCCCTCTCGGTAATGCACATCACTATAAGCCTTGCAAGCAATGTAACTAATGAGTTAGTTGCGGGATGATGCATTACCGAACGAGAAATAGACTTGCCGGTAACGAGATTGAACTAGGTATTGAGATACCGACGATCAAATCCCAGGCAAGTAACATACCGATGACAAAGGGAACAACGTATGTTGTTATGCGGTTTGACCGATAAAGATCTTCGTAGAATATGTAGGAGCCAATATGAGCATCCAGGTTCCGCTGTTGGTTATTGACCGGAGATGAGTCTCGGTCATGTCTACATAGTTCTCGAACCCGTAGGGTCCGCACGCTTAATGTTTGGTGACGATCTATATTATGAGTTTATGTGTTTTGATGTACCGAAGGTTGTTCGGAGTCCCGGATGACAGCAGGGACATGACGAGGAGTCTCGAAATGTTCGAGACGTAAACATCGATATATTGGAAGGCTATATTTGGACATCGGAAAGGTTCTGAGTGGTTCGGGTATTTATCGGAGTACCGGAGAGTTACGGGAATTCGCCGGGGAGTATATGGGCCTTATTGGGCTTTAGGGGAGAGAGAGGGGCTGCCTAGGGCAGGCCGCGCCCCCCCAAGGCCTAGTCCGAATTGGACTAGGGGGAGGGGCGGCGCCCCCTCCTTCCTTCTCTTCTCTCTTCCCCTTCCTTCTCTCCTACTCCTACTACTTGGAAAGGGGGGAATCCTACTCCCGGTGGGAGTAGGACTCCCCAGGGCACGCCATAGTAGAGGGCCGGCCCTCCCCTCCTCCACTCCTTTATATACGGGGGAGGGGGCACCCCATAGACACACAAGTTGATCCTTGATCTCTTAGCCGTGTGCTGTGCCCCCCTCCACCATAATCCACCTCGGTCATATCATCGTAGTGCTTAGGCGAAGCCCTGCGCCGGTAGCTTCCTCATCACCGTCATCACGCCGTCATGCTGATGAAGCTCTTCCCCAACACTCTACTAGATCGTGAGTTCGTGGGACGTCACCGAGCCAAACGTGTGCAGATCGCGGAGGTGCCGTACCTTCGGTGCTAGGATCGGTCGATCGTGAAAACTTATGACTACATCAACCGCGTTGTCATAACGCTTCCACTTACGGTCTACGAGGGTACGTAGACAACACTCTCCCCTCTCATTGCTATGCATCACCATGATCTTGCGTGTGTGTCGTGGTTTTGTCACGGCAGATGTCCTAGAGAAAGGACTTAGTCGTGGAGCCATCGCTACAAGTTAACTTAAAGGGGTTAAAGCGGACAAGGGACGCAAGAGAGTTTTATACTAGTTCGGCCCCTTACGATGAAGGTAAAAGCCTACGTCTAGTTGTGATGGAATTGCTGGGGTTTCAATGACCAGGGAGCGAATACGCTTTGCCTGAGTCTCGAGTTGTTGTCTGTTGCCCTTGAACCGCCGCCGGGTCGTCCCCTTATATACATGGGTTGATGCCCATCGGTTTACAGAATCCCGAGGTCGGCTCATAATCGTGTCCAGCTCGGTCTCTGCTACTTCTATCTTACAACACAAGTTTACATATCGGTGCCGGTTTATGTCTACAGGCCTTAAACCGGCTTTGGGCCCTGGGCCTTCATAAAGCGTCACCGTCTGTCTTCATGGACTTCAGATACAGATGAACTACTTATGGGGTTAACCCGGCTTCTCCTGGCCGGTTCACGCCCAGTGGCAATATCCCCAACATTAGGCCCCAGATTGATTTGAACTGGTTCATGTCAATCCTCAATACTTAAGAAAATTTCTTCTTCAACATCTTCACATAATCTTGTAAACCGCCGTGACATCATCTTCTAGGACTATGGTAAACCGCCGTGACGTCACCTGTTATTTAAAACTGTGTATAATCCACCTTCATTAATGAGCCTCCGACAATCGAGGCGATAGCTCCGCCTCATATCCAAAATTTAGGCTCCTCGATTTTCGCGCCTGACGCTTATCTTTCTGCCCTTATAAATAGGGCCAGGGGGTCTTTCCATTTCCCCCCTTGTGCCTCTTCGCGTCGTCGTCTTCCTCGCGCCGACCGACCCTCAAGCTCTATCGCCGTCGTCGTCCTTCGCCTCTGCTTTGACAAAGGCCGCTGCATCAACCTGATCGTATCAGAGAAAAGCGGTGATCCTCCGCTGCTTCCTCCTACACCAGTAAGTCCCTCTTCTTCTCGCCCCAGATCCGCCATTAGGGTTCGGTGTTCTTCATAGCTTGAAGCTGTTCTTCCTTCGGTAGCACCAATGGCCAGTTAGATCTGACTATTTTTAGCGCCTTTTGTAGTTTAGACTCCTTTCTTCTTGTTAAGGCACCTGCTTGATATCCAACTCATCTGAACTCACTGAACTTTTTGAGCGCTTGATATTAGACCAGAGTATATTTTGATTATCCAATGCACGACATATCTGAAATTCTCATGCCAAACTGTGAAACTTGTTTTTCCCTTCACTTATAAATGATGACCCGGTAGATACCCTTAGTCCCCTGTTGAACCGCCAATGCATTCATCATTATACTGTTTCCATTGTCAGACTCCGGTTTACGAATAACCAAATCTGGTTTATCAATATACTTGTATCCTTATACTGCTGTATAGTTGTCCACTGTAAATCTTAAACCGGCCATAATCATGTTTCAGATTTCCATTGCCATGGCCAAGCAAGTCTATGAATGCAATTGGGCTCCCTCTCGAGTAACCGAAGAGCAGTTAAACAATCTTGTTAAAACGGGCGCTTTAGCCAAAAAAGATGTCATCCACTGGAGGGTCCCTGGCCCGGAAAATCCTCCTACACCCAAGGATGGAGAGGTGGTCGTGTTTGCTGATCATCTCGGACGAGGTTTTAGCCCTCCCGGTTCAAAAAAATTCCGGGATGTACTGGCCGTTTTTCAACTGCGCCCTCAAGACATCAGTCCCAATTCTATGACCAACATCTACCACTTCCAAGTCTTCTGTGAGGCTTATCTTCAAGAGGAACCTACAGTCAAACTGTTTAGGGATTTCTTTCACTTAAACCGTCGCACAGAGTTCTCGGATGGACCCAATACGGAACTGGGCGGAATGGCGGTTCAGAAAAGGAAGGAAACCACTTTCCCTCATCCCAAACTCCACAGTCACCCCAAAGAGTGGAACCAGACTTGGTTTTATTGCATGGATACATCTCCACCTGATGAAAACCCCCTGCCGGGTTACCGCCCTGAACGCCTTAGCAACACACATCCTTTTCCTTAGAGGTTGACGGCAAAAGAAAGGGCCAACTATGCTCCCCAATTATCAAAGCTTAGAGCCTTCATGGCGAACGGTTTGACAGGAGTTGATCTTGGTCGTTGCTGGATAAGCTGGAGTATTCTGCCCTTAAGCCGGCGCTCCGGTTTGATGTGTGAGTATACGGGGAGTTTGAAGGATGCTCAGCGGCACATTGACATTCAGCTTATAGATGCAGAAGTCACTAAGGCTGTAAAGAAAATGCTGAACAAACCGGAGGCTGTCTGTGCCCAAACCGGACTACTCCCTTTCTGCGCTTTCAACAAACCGCCAGCTGTAAGAATCATAAAATCTTTTTATCTGAAGTTGCTTTTGTCCAAATATTCTCTGAAAGTGTGATTATTTTCTCACAGGGTCATGATCCATTCTGGAACAAGAAACCACCACAAGACAAACCGGTCAAGCCGCAAGATAAACCGGTCAAGCCAGTTCGTCCAAAGACCAAGGTTATCAAAAAACATGCCAAGAAAAGGACCACTGCATCCTCCGAGCTACCAGCTGATGACGATGTGGGTAATCCGGAATCAGAGGTAGAACTTGACTCTCTTGGTTCATTTTTCGTACATCTCATTAACAATGATTATTATCAGGACGACACTGAAGGCAGTCATGCCGATGACGTAGAGGTAACCATTCTTTCCTCCGATTCAGATCCTCTGCCAACATCAAAAATCCGTCAAGCAAACCAGAAAGTAAAATTTTCTCACCCCCTTGCTTACTTGGACCCAAACTTTCTTTTGAAGACGCAGTAGCACGAGGCTCGCTGCACAACCCGGCACAGCGGTCAGGTAGTTACCTCCGCCGGTTTACCGAACAGTCCAGTTCGGAAACGCTGATCAGAGGTCTCTTATCCCATTGATACTTCATGCCCCAAAGCAGGTTGTTTCCGCCAGCCTCTTTACCCGTCTGATTCAAATTATCAGGGTACTTCTCACTCATCTTCTGGCGAGTCGTCGGCCACAGAACTTCCACCCCTCAAAACGGTTCTTGGGTGAGCTATACACTTGTTGTTATCCTTGATGTTGCTATTTTGATATACTATACTGATCCTCCTATTTATTTTTCTCAGCGCCAAGCCCAGACCCAGCAAGAAAGCTCGGTTGAATAAACCGGCTGATGAAGACGTGGCTGTTGAACCGGAGAAAACTCCAGATCCTGAAGAGACCAACATTGATGCCATACTGAATGACCCACCGCCTCAAGATAATGACTTCGTTGCTGAGCAGGCAGAAGTTGACACCACAAGCCATGCTGACCAGCCAACCAGCCCTGTCCGAACTGACAATAAACCGGCAAGTCCAGTTAAAAATACTGACAAACCGCCAACCCCAGTAACGGCTGCTGATGACAAAGATGATGACATTATGATTACTGGCACTGGCCATACCGCTCCGGGCAATCCTGTCACTTTGTCAAAGCATACTTCCAAAGATGAGCTCTCTGCAATTGGCAAAGGCAAATGGAACTCCGATTTGTCAAATTATGCCCATCTGAATGCTCAAGACCTTCACTCTGGCTTCCTGAACCGTCTGTACACCAGCCGTGACTATGAAGCCGGTTTGGTAAATATGATGAAGGAGCGATATGAGGTAACTTCATAAGTGTTTCTCTCTTATATTTAATTGCAGCTTATCAACTCCAGTAGCCCCCAAGTGACGGTTTAAGATACCAATTTAAACCGGGACTTAGTAACAATTTCATGTTTGCAACAATGCATCTTAACTTCACTGATGTAGCCCCCAAGGGCCGGTTTAACTTTATAAAGATGAACCGGGACTTTGTAGAAGAATTCCCATATCAGCATTTTATGAGCAAATACACATTGGCCCCCAAGTGCCAAGCTTAATACTTGTATTGTGCTTGGGACTTGTAAAAATTTCTGATAAAGAGCAAATATGCATTAGCCCCCAAGTACTAAGGGCATAACTTGTTATGTGCTTGGTACTTCAAATATGTACTGCCAACTCATTATATATCTGTCTCTTTATAGGCTGAACTGAGCAAGAAGGAAAGCCAAACCGCTGATCTGCAAGAGAACCTCAAGTCCCAACAAGCTGAAACCTCCAAAGCGAAGGAAGAATTGACCAGCGCTCTAGGCGCTATGGAGAAACTGAAAGAGGGCTTCCACAAAGAGCGGGCGGATTGGGAGACTGAAAATCTGCTTTGATAAAAAGGGCTGAAAAAGCAGAAGCCGCTCTTAAACCGGTGGGTGATGAACTGACCGGCGTAAAGAGGCAGATTCATGCACTACAAAAAAAAGACACATCCGTGACATTTTGGGCCGAACGAAATTTTTTTCTGTCATACATATGACACTTCTATGACGATAATTGTGACAAAACCCGGTATCATCATAGATGTGGTGGGCTCCTACTCCTATGACAAAAAATCATGACAGAAAATGGGCTTTTCGTCCTGGGCGGGCCGGAGACGCAGCTGCATGACATTCTTTGGGCCGTCCATGACGGAAAAAAACCGTGGTAGAAGCGAGGGCGAGGAAAATTTCGGGGAGTTCCCGGTTACGGTGGGAGGTCGGGGCCGAGCGATGCGCGTTTCTCTCGTACACGTACGCGCGTGTGTGCGAGGCCTTGGCTCTAACTAAACCCGAGCGAGGCGTTGGGCTCTAACTGAACCCGAGCGATTGCACTGCAGGCTACGCGTTACTGAACCCGAGCGATCGATCGATGGCTGTTAACTGAACCCGATCGAGCGATTCCTTCGCTACTGCTGCTAACTGAAGCCGATCGATGCTGCCTCTGGGATGAACAGTGAGCGTTGCGGGGGGGGGGGGGTTGGATGAACAGTGAGCGGGGGCGTTGCCTCTGGATGAACAGGGCCCCGTGGTGTGGTGGAGGGCTGGATGAACACTAGACGGTGGAGGGGTGCCCGTGGAGGGGTGGTTGAACAGGACCCCGTGGTGTGGAGGGCTGGATGAACAACAGACGCTGGAGGGGTGCCCGTGGAGGGGTGGTTGAACAGGACCCCGTGGTGTGGAGGGCTGGATGAACAGTAGACGATGGAGGGGTGCCCGTGGAGGGGTGGTTGAACAGTAGCCGGTGGAGTAGGGCGCGGTGGAGGCTGGATGAACAGGAGCCCGTGGAGGCTGGAGGAGGTCGACGGTAGCCCATGGAGGCTGGAGGAGGTCGACGGTGGAGATGAACAGTATCCCGTGGAGTCCCGTTTTGCGGTACGCCACACCCCTCCCGATGAACAGGACCCCCGTTTCAACCGTAGGAGGTCCGTTTCGTCCGTTTTGCGGTACGCCACACCCCTCCCGATCAACAGGACCCCCGTTTCAACCGTAGGAGGTCCGTTTCGTCCGTTTTGCGGTACGCCACACCCCTCCCGATCAACAGGACCCCCATTTCGACCGTAGGAGGTCCGTTTCCTCCATTTTGCGGTACGCCACACCCCTCCCGATCAACAGGACGGGGCCGTAGGAGGTCTGTTTCCTCCGTTTTGCGGTACGCCACACCCCTCCCCATGAACACAACGCATTCCGTTGCCTCCCCATGAACACGACGACGACGCTGTTTCTCCGTTCCGACCCAGCCATGTACACGAGCCCTGGCCGTACGTATGCGCGAGTAGGCGTTCGAGACCACGCCCGTATGTACACATACGTGGCCGTATTTTCTTTCTTGCACCCTGGCCGCTGTACGTACATGTACATGCTACGTGCGCGCCTCTACTACGACACGTACGCGCCTCTACTACGACACGTGCGTGCCTCTACATCCACCAGTATATATGTACGTACACGTTCACGACCAGAATGACAACGCTACGTACGCTTCGACCAGGTGGGTCCCGACTGTCAGGCACTTCCTTGCGTGCGAAGATGTAGCTGGTGGGTCCCAGCAGTCAGGCGGCGAATCGTTTTGTTTTTTTTACCTGGACGCACTTCCTTGCGTGCGAAGGTGTAGCTGGTGGGTCCCAGCAGTCAGGGGGGAAACGTTTTTTTCGCGAAATACGGTGGCCCGTCTGGTGGGTCCCCGCTGTCAGGTGAGGAAGGGGACGACGCGGAGCCGGGGAAGACGCAGTAGTGGAAGCCCGCACGGAGAGGAGTACGAGGGTTCACTGGTTCGGCTGCGGTGTGAGGCTGCCGTCGCCGCAGAATAACAGGGGGTGTGGGTGAGTGGAGGGATGGCCTGGCCAGTGGTGGGAGTAGTATGGGGGCAGTGAGGCCTCCGTGGCAGCACAGCCGGCCACGGGAGGCAGGAGCAGGCGGCACGACCGACGCTGCTTTGGGCGGCTGGACCAAGAAGACCAGAGTTTGAAGAAGCACTACGGCCGTTGGATGGACATCGTACGGTCACTGAAGCTAGAATCGTTTATATTGACTAACTTGACAAAGCCCTTGGTACGCTCCAACTTAGTAGGCCCACAGGTCAGCCTCCGAAACGGTGCGCCCCAGATGTCAGGGGAGGAATCATTTTTTGGGCGGCCTAAGCTAAGAATATCCGAGATTGAAGAAGAAGCACGACATCCGTTGGATAGACATCCAACGGTCACTGCTGCTAGAACCGTGTGTTGACTATAATAAGTTGACAAAGCCTTGCATACGCGTCAACTTATTTTTTTTAGGGGATGCGTCACTTAGTAGGCCCACAAGTGTGTGGCAGAGAACTTATAGCCCATTTGCGTTTTGTAAGAATGTACAACCCATTTTTGAATTCTAATGGAATTTACAACAGCCCATTTACAGTTTGTTAAAAGTACAGTCCATTTTCTAGCTAGGACAACAATTAATAATTTCAACCAACCGTTGAAGACAGAATTCAATAAAATTTCCCACATTTTGATGGGATCCGAAATATTTTTATCCCGAAATTTCTAGTCAGATTAAATATAAATTTGTATTACGTAAAAATCCAACGAAACATTGCGCGCGCAACAATGAAAATTTAAGATTTTCAAAATCCATAAATAATATTTTATAAAACTAATTTCGTGTTTGGTGCATTTTTTATAGTTACTGCCCAGTTTTTATAATTACATCCCATTTATTATTTTTTAAAGACCATTTTCCTGTTAAGCCTAATGCATCCCTCCTAGGAAAGATTTGCAGCCCAGCGGGGCGGAGAATAACAAGTTGGCCTTGCCTGGGTATTCCTCAAAAAGACGTATAGCTGGGCTAGCCATTTTCATCTTGAAAAAAATAGTATCTGGGCTGGATATCTGGCCTAGGCTAGACGGGCCACACCCTGCCCAGTTAATACCATGCTCTCCTCTGAACAACAACGAGATCATCACCAAGAAAAACTCTGCAGTGCTCATGCCTCAAAAACACAAATACTGCTCGAGTTGCTTGGTCCCAGCTGTCGGCCGCACCTTGTGCAATTCTCTCGTTTATATTGACTACATAGGTTGACAATGGTGTGGGACCGTGATGTCAGGAAACCAGGAGAAAGAAAAAAAAATATAGTTGTACATAATAAGGAGGCACTTGCGTACGTACGGCTATGGCCCTACTGGGTCCCTAGTGTCATCCAGTCAAAATAAAGTCATCTCCTGAATCCTCATGTTCGTTGACGATGTTAACAATGCTCGGCGCCACGACGAGCGCAACAACTCGAAGGACAACGGAGAGGGCCTCGCGGGCCCTACAGATGGTCTAATACAGCGCCCGCTGCTCATTCAGGAAGCCAGGATCATCGGACACCTATGAGCACCTTCGAGAAACTGAGGCGGCATGAAACGGTAAGGCCGCGCTTGGGAGCTCTGGTTTATTTCAAACCTGTATTAACATACAAGTGTACTTTACTCGTCATCGGAAACAACGCGTAAAATACAGGCGTAATGAAACCGAGGGCCCGAGGTCTGTAAGTAAAACCGGCGGGTTACGCGTGTAATTTGAGAGACCAGTGTATATTTTACGAGCACTGCTATATGGACGACATTACCAGACGATACATGCACGACGTGCGTATCATGCCATCCATGGCAAGGCTGAAACAGCAGCTAACGGCTGGATTAGCAATCGTCCGAGTGTCGTTCAGCGTTTTTATCGTGTGTGAAGTACTTCCGATATTTTACTAGTCGAAATCGACCAACCAAGCGCCTTCGCCTGAGACCATCTGCTTTAATTTACAAGCGTCAGTTTTACAAGCGGTTTTGGTTGGAAAATGACGATCCAATCACGGCCTAATATCATGAGTTGGTCGGAAGATCATATGGTTTCACGTCTAACCTACCCGACTTGTCGTATAGGCTATGAATGAAACATCAGACGATGAACTTCTTAAGCACGGAAACAACAGAAGAGGATGATCTTCTTAACAAGCAAATCACTGGCATTAGATCGACATGCAAAACAATATGAAGCATTATTCTCAGGAGGCATGGTGAACAGCTCGTGATGCCGCATGCCACAACATTCCAAGCTCAACTTTGCAATCAAACACAAGGCCTGGCATTACATAGACAATATTCAGAACAAACTCTTAACACAGGAATATCTCAGCAGAGTAACTATTTACTTCTAAACTGAACACAGGAATAGGAAAAAACACTCGACGCTGCTCACAGCAAGGGCGTCCCACTCAAAAATATCAAATGCATGTCTTCTGGCTAACATCAATGAGCAAATTTTGACAAGGTTTTCCAATTCCAATATATTAAACTAACGTCTTCTTGCTAACATCAATGATTAAACTTTGACAAGCTTTTCCCATTCAAAATATGTAATGCCTATGATCGTGGAGTCCTGTCCTAGCTTCTTGTACTTGTTTGGGCACTTTTTGCCCAGGGCACTCCACGTGTTGTTAAATTGCCAATGGTCTCTGCAGACTAGTCATGTCACCGGTGTCTAATAATACTCTGTAAAGCTTCTCGGTCATTCCTTCTGTAATGTAGTGTAAACAGTGACTGCTTCTCTCTGCAAAGTGGAACGACCAACTGGACCCACTAATGCAGCAGTTTGCCTTGGACACATTGGCTCCTTTTGTGCAGTTCAACTAAAATCGAAGTCAGAATAAAACCGAGCTTTAATTTTGATATCCCTGTAAGCAACAATAGGTATAAGAGAAACAATTACTGAGAAATAACGGTTGATGACTTGTACTCCCAGAAGAAAAGCATCTACTGATCTACTTTATCTTAATGGGAAACAAAGCAGGAGAGTAGCAATTCTCCATCAGTGTGATTCATTCATATTGACTAAGACATTATCTTAACAATGCCTTGTTTCAACATGTATAAAGAACGACAAAGCAGAAAAGTACCATTCCTAAAACAATGCAACTGATTCATTTTAACAGAGACATTATCTTAACAATACCTTGGTTAAACATGTAGAAAGAACTACAAAGCAGGATAGTACCATTCCTAACAATTGTTGCAGTTTTGAACTAAGATTCAGTAGTTAATTAATTCTGAGAGTGGCATTGCTTAATTTTACCAGAGGCATTAGATTAACGAAAAGCATAAACAGTTCCAGGGGAGAGTGGGCGCAACAACAGTATGTGCTTCCATCTGCTTATAAAGGGGGTGATGCAGAGTTTGTTGTAACAAAGCAACAAACATCATGTCTGGGTTGGTCCCATTTTTGTTCACTACTTAATGGGAAAAGACAGCAATACAATAGCTTCAATTCAACATTTATTTAAAACAGTACCAATACAAGTAGCACAACATCTCAAAGCACACTGCACAATCATGTGGATGAAGGCCTATACTGACCTTTCATGAGACGACAAAGATCAAATACGAATCTCATCTCCTTTTGTGCAGTTCCACCAAAATTAAGCAAAGTCACCGGTGTGACATTCAAGTTGAACTGCACAAAACACTCTTAAAACATAAGTGTTTCGAGTAGCGAAGCAAAATGTCGCAATAGCAACAAGTTGAATCGATAGCCCTGTTTTAACAGAGGCAAAAAAGGAAACAATTACTTGTCGATAAAGGAGGATGAAACAAACGGTGACAGAAAGAAGCATCTAACTTATCTTGGATGGAAAACAAAGTAGGACAGTAGCATTTCTAAAACGGTTGCATTGATTCATATTAACAGAGACATTCTCTTGAAACAACATTCATTAAAAAATGTAATTTACTTTTAACAGTGGCATTGCTTCAATTTTCCGGCGGCATTCTTAGATTAACAACAGCAAAATAGATGTATGGGACATGCCAGCACCATGTGCGTCCACACGTATAAATGGGTGATGCAGAGTATGTAGCCAAGCAGCATATATGCGATGGTCCCATATTTGTTCTCTTTGAACCTTCGTCCTATGTGAGGGCAGCAAATCTAGTCCTGCACAAACTACCCGACCCCCCATTTTCTTTCCCTTTTCAACAAAGAGATCGGTTCCTTACAGATGTGTGTACTGGGTTACCCCCTTTTTCCCTTTTCGACCTACAAAGCGGCTGGATAGCCAGTCTATACTACTTTCCGCCCCTCCTTTCCTCATTGAACCGCGTCCTAGATTCTTGCTCCAGCCCACCACACCCTTCTTTCCTCTTTGAACCAAGATCTAGATTCGACTACAGATCGAAAAAGATCCACATGCAGCTAGAGCAACGACGGTTTCAAAGAAACTTATACCTTAGGGTCGTCGGGATGTGGCAAGGGCGTGCGGCGGGAGGCCGGATCTGCCCACACTACGTACGGCAGCAAGGAAGAAGGGGTCGGTGGCCCTCCTGCACAAGCGCTGGGTGAAAGAGAATAGCGCAGCCGGCAGTGGATTGCCTCCCTCGCCGAAGGCGATAGAGTGAACGCTGCACCTCCTCCCCTTCCCGGTGCGATGGGATACGGACGCCTCCTTCACCAGCTGTGAGGGGGGAGAGAGAGACAAGAGGCCAACGCAATCTTGTTTAGATCTGGTGAAGAGAGGGTGAGAGACTGTGAATATAGCAAACCCTAGCAAATGAACGTTGAGCCTCCAGCGTGTAACATATATGTAGTGCGGCGAGCGTGTGGAGAGTGCAAACCCTAGCGAACAAGCGCTGAGGCTCCCGCTTATATATATACTACTGTAGTACGGACTGAGCTCCGGTGCCTTCACTGCACCTGCTTTTGGCTGTATGACAGGTGAGCCAGCCACATTTTGGGTGCACCTGTCATAAATCCAAAGGCAGGTGCACTAAGTCAATGAAGCTGCGTCCATATAGTACTCTCGTGTATATGACTAATATATAGTGGAGTGGTTTTCTTATTCTCTCCATAACAATCGTTTTAAATTGTGTAAGTACGAAACGAAACTCTTTATTTAATGTATAGTGAAGTAAACTAGTACTACTTCCGATGAACTAACGATCCACGCCACGCGTCCTGGTCGCACTTCCTGTCCTTCACGTGTGGTACACTACCCTCCCTTAAGTGAACAACCACACATGCGCCAAATTATCGGAAATGTGTGAGAGTGTGTACAAATAAAGAATTTTAATTTCAATTATCGGAAAGGTTTGAGAGTATTACAAAGTTTGACTTCAGTCAAATCTAATATGCGGAGTAAATAAAAATGGAGGGCTACTACGTCCATCCGGGTTTTTAGTCCACACCATTTTTTAAATCAAAGTTAATAGCTGGACAAATAAAATTACAGGGGAGCTGGAGACAAAGTTGTGAGAAGGCTTAGAAATCAATACAAAACTTATGCTCTTAGTACCAACGTCGATCCTTCTTCGAGGAAACATTTGGTTCATAGCCAATTGTGTGATAAAATTGCACCAACGTGAAAGACGACTGCATCTCCAACGCAACCAAGGTGAACTGACGAAGGATATCATCTTTGTGTGTAACAAGCAAAGAGCACTGATGGAAGACAGGTTGTTTTTCATTGAAAACCAATCAGCTTCACCAGCCGACGCAACCATGAGCATCGATAGGTCCTCGTGGTGATGCATCATCCATTTGGCATCAAGTTTGGGTGAGGCACCTATGAAGTTCGACAAATCCTCACTGTGGTCTGTTTCTTCTCAGTAATCAAGCTCGAGGAAGGAAGAACCACGTGGCAGAGGACAGTGAGGCGGAACAACAATGGCCATCCAATTTTGTGCAGTTCCACTAAAATTGAGGAAGACATGCCCGGGTATGGAGACACGCATCGCTGTTTCCAAAAATATAAAAAAGGGTTAGCAACGACATCTCAATTGTCAATAAGAATTAATGAAAAGTACACCAACAAACAGAAGCATCATAATTATCTTGATAGGAACTAAACCAGGATACCCGAGAAAAAAAAGCATTTCTTCATTTAACCAGTGATAGTACTACCACCATATGGACAATGACCGCACAACCACCATGTACTTTTTGTCAAAACAACATGTATACCTCCACCGAGGCATAAATCAGGATAACTTTTCGAGTGGCATTTCCTCTATAATAGTACTAGTAGGTGATGTTGGACTAGCCGACGAACCCTAGCTACTATGCATGGGGAGCTGGGGAGTAGTTGCATAGAAGAAAACCCGCACACAGCGACCTGGGGAGCTGGACCAGTACAAGAAGTTATACCTCAGGTGGGCGAGATGTCGTTTAGGCGGGCGGGCGGGATCTGCCCACACGACGGCAGCGAACAAGGGCGCGGAGGATCTTCATCCGCGCCAGCGCCGGCTCCGAGAGGACGGTGCACATCGGCTTCCTCCGTCGCCGACGGCGACAACGTCAACGCTGCACCTCCTCACCTCCCGCAGCGGACGGGATTCGGCCGGATCTGTGACCACCGGTGAGGAGAGAGATAGAGTAGACTTTGTCATCTTGTTTTGATATGGAGAGGGTGATAGAGCGAGACGCGAGAAACTCTATCAAACAAGAGGCTATAATGGAGTAAAAAAATCTCTCCATAGCAGTGGTTTAAAATATAATACGCGCGTTCCCGGAAAAAAGAAACGAAAACTGGCGGACAATTTTTCTAACGTACCAAGAAAGAAAACTCGATCAAAAACACGCCCCCGCTTCCAGGTCGCGAGAGTCGTCACGCACACACACACATAGACATACACATGCATATCCGTGTTTATGTAAAATTCCATTTCCATCTCCATCTCCAATCATATTTGTCCAACTGGCACATTATTTACGTTGTTAATTATATACGCAGAAATATTAACGTACAGCATCTCTTGTTTGCGCACGTCCGGACCGCTGCCACGGCCGGTCCTGACCAACCCGAACCCTCTTCATCACCCGCGCGTGCTTCCCGCCCGAAACGGTCAATGCCACATTCATGCCCGGCCAGAGCGGACGCTACCTCTCACTAGCGCCGACATTGAAGCGGCGCGCCGACCGAGAGAGCGTCGCCCGCGCCGCTTCCGGGTGCACGCGGCTGCTCCGCACTCAAAGGTCGCAATAGCCGGCTACAATATGCATGTAAAAAGTTCTTGGGAGTCCGTGCTACAGCTAGCTGTCCTCCCCCAACTCGTCAATCTCTTCTAGTAGTGCTAGTACTCCATGGCGCGATCCATCGACAAACAGGCGGGAAAGTTATCGTATACTCGGTTTGCGGTGAGTGGCATGCCGAGCGACCGTGTGGGGTCGAGCCGTGGAGGAGGGTGAGACACGAACACGACAGACGTGATTTAAACGTTGGTTTTGCTCGATGGCGGGATCCAACGAAACGAAACGTTGGTTTCTCTCCATTTCCATTTTTTCTCCGGAAAACGGAAACTTTCCACTCCATTTTCATTCCTATTCCAAGGTTGCCCCGTTACAACATTCCATCAAATACAAAGGAAAACTAACACGCATGCTGATGCATCTCAATGATTCATAGATCATAGCCAATATTTACTTCACAACTAAAGAAAAAAGTTGTGAGAGCGTGTACGAAAGAAAAACTACTGATGGGGTCACTACGACTTAAACCCTAAACCCTAAACATGATTTAATTTCCTGGCCAGGTAGAACCTGTCGAAGGAAAGACGGCTGGCACCCTCGGATCATACGATGCTTTTGTGCAGTTCCACTAAAATCGACCTGAGCATCCCTGATGGCAAAGATCTTGAAGAAGTGTGATTAGAATAATAGTACTGGCACTAGTTCATGAGACATAAACTCATCACAAGTAGAAGCCGGTAGAAGTAGAGAAAGATCGACATGGAGATGGAGCTACGGCAGTGGAGCAAGCCGGCTCCAAAAGGAAGATGGACTACCTGGGACGTCGGGCTGTAGCTAGAAGGGCGGTTGGGACGCGGCATCGGCCCATACCGCGGTAACCCCCGTTTGGGACGCACCGACTGTGGGTTTTCTCCCTCGCCGATGTCGACCGCGTCTACGCAGAACATTGTTCCCTTCCCCCAGCTGCGGGATCAGGCCCGTCGTTCTATGCTTGTGAAGAGACCAACCTAAGCAAGCAGGCTTGTAGCTTAGGCTCCTGCTAGTGTATATGTAGTGGTTTTCTTTTTCTCTCCATATCAACCATTTTATATTGCGTACGTGTCATTCAAGAGTGAAATGATGGTTGCTTCTTCCGACTAACTTACTGTGTGATTTGACTGCTCCTTAGTGGCCCCTACACGTACTCCCCCTACGTGTATGCAATAGTCACACGTACACATGGATGCAAAAACGCGCGCGACGCCCTAATGCATGCATGACCGAGCACACGACGGAACACACACGGTCACGCTCAAGTGCTCAACCTACTCGTGCATGCACACACATACTCAGTCAGGGTGAGCTAGTGACCATATAAACACCGGAATATATATATATATTGAGCGCAATGAGCGTATTATTGTTGGAAATATGCCCTAGAGGCAATAATAAATGGTTATTATTATATTTCTTTGTTCATGATAATTGTCTATTGTTCATGCTATAATTGTATTATCCGAAAATCGTAATACATGTGTGAATACATAGACCATAACGTGTCCCTAGTAAGCCTCTAGTTGACTAGCTCGTTGATCAACAGATAGTCATGGTTTCCTGACTATGGACATTGGATGTCATTGATAACGGGATCACATCATTAGGAGAATGATGTGATGGACAAGACCCAATCCTAAGCATAGCACAAAAGATCGTGTAGTTCGTTTGCTAGAGCTTTTCCAATGTCAAGTATCATTTCCTTAGACCATGAGATCGTGCAACTCCCGGATGCCGTAGGAGTGCTTTGGGTGTGCCAAACGTCACAACGTAATTGGGTGACCATAAAGGTGCACTACGGGTATCTCCGAAAGTGTCTGTTGGGTTGGCACGGATCGAGACTGGGATTTGTCACTCCGTATGACGGAGAGGTATCTCTGGGCCCACTCGGTAATGCATCATCATAGTGAGCTCAATGTGACTAAGGAGTTAGCCGCGGGATCATGCATTACGGTACGAGTAAAGAGACTTGCCGGTAACGAGATTGAACAAGGTATTGGGATACCGACGATCGAATCTCGGGCAAGTAACATACCGATTGACAAAGGGAATTGAATACGGGATTGATTGAATCCTCGACATCGTGGTTCATCCGATGAGATCATCATGGAACATGTGGGAGCCAACATGGGTATCCAGATCCCGCTGTTGGTTATTGACCGGAGAGGCGTCTCGGTCATGTCTGCATGTCTCCCGAACCCGTAGGGTCTACACACTTAAGGTTCGGTGACGCTAGGGTTGTAGAGATATTAGTATGCGGAAACCCGAAAGTTGTTCGGAGTCCCGGATGAGATCCCGGACGTCACGAGGAGTTCCGGAATGGTCCAGAGGTGAAGAATTATATATAGGAAGTCCAGTTTCGGCCACCGGGAAAGTTTCGGGGGTTATCGGTATTGTACCGGGACCACCGGAAGGGTCCCGGGGGTCCACCGGGTGGGGCCACCTATCCCGGAGGGCCCCATGGGCTGAAGTGGGGAGGGGAACCAGCCACTAGTGGGCTGGTGCGCCCCCCTTGGGCCTCCCCTGCGCCTAGGGTTGGAAACCCTGGGGGTGGGGGGCGCCCCACTTGCCTTGGGGGGCAAGCCACCCCCTTGGCCGCCGCCCCCCCTCAGATGGGATCTCCAGGGTGGCCGGCGCCCCCCCAGGACCCCTATAAATAGTGGGGGGAGGGAGGGCAGCAACACAACAGCCCCTGGTGCCTCCCTCTCCCCCTGCAACACCTCTCCCTCCCGCTTGCGCTTGGCGAAGCCCTGCCGGATCCCGCTACTTCCACCACCACGCCGTCGTGCTGCTGGATCTCCATCAACCTCCCATTCCCCCTTGCTGGATCAAGAAGGAGGAGACGTCGCTGCTCCGTACGTGTGTTGAACGCGGAGGTGCCGTCCGTTCGGCACTCGGTCATCGGTGATTTGGATCACGACGAGTACGACTCCATCAACCCCGTTCACTAGAACGCTTCCGCTCGCGATCTACAAGGGTATGTAGATGCACTCCTTCCCTCTCGTTGCTAGTAGACTCCATAGATGGATCTTGGTGATACGTAGAAAAATTTAAAATTCTGCTACGATCCCCAACAATGGCATCATGAGCCAGGCCTATGCGTAGTTACTATGCACGAGTAGAACACAAAGCAGTTGTGGGCGTAGATGTTGTCAATTCTTCTTGCCACTACTAGTCTTATCTTGTTTCGGCGGTATTGTGGGATGAAGCGGCCCGGACCGACCTTACACGTACGCTTACGTGAGACAGGTTCCACCGACTGACATGCACTAGTTGCATAAGGTGGCTAGCGGGTGTCTGTCTCTCCCACTTTAGTCGGAACGGATTCGATGAAAAGGGTCCTTATGAAGGGTAAATAGAAATTGGCACGTCACATTGTGGTTTTACGTAGGTAAGAAACGTTCTTGCTAGAAACCTATAGAAGCCACGTAAAAACTTGCAACAACAATTAGAGGACGTCTAACTTGTTTTTGCAGCATGTGCCTTGTGATGTGATATGGCCAGAAGATGTGATGAATGATATATGTGATGTATGAGATTGATCATATTCTTGTAATAGGAATCACGACTTGCATGTTGATGAGTATGACAACCGGCATGAGCCATAGGAGTTGTCTTTATTTTTTGTATGACCTGCGTGTCATTGAATAACGCCATGTAAATTACTTTACTTTATTGCTAAACGCGTTAGCCATAGAAGTAGAAGTAATCGTTGGCGTGACAACTTCATGAAGACACGATGATGGAGATCATGATGATGGAGATCATGGTGTCATGCCGGTGACGAAGATGATCATGGCGCCCCGAAGATGGAGATCAAAGGAGCAAAATGATATTGGCCATATCATGTCACCATTTGATTACATGTGATGTTTATCATGTTTTGCATCTTATTTGCTTAGAACGACGGTAGTAAGTAAGATGACCCCTTATAATAATTTCAAGAAAGTGTTCCCCCTAACTGTGCACCGTTGCGAAGGTTCGTTGTTTCGAAGCACCACGTGATGATCGGGTGTGATAGATTCTAACGTTCGCATACAACGGGTGTTGACGAGCCTAGCATGTACAGACATGGCCTCAGAACACACGCAATACACTTAGGTTGACTTGACGAGCCTAGCATGTACAGACATGGCCTCGGAACACGTAAGACCGAAAGGTCGAGCATGAGTCGTATAGAAGATACGATCAACATGGAGATGTTCACCGATGTTGACTAGTCCGTCTCACGTGATGATCGGACACGGCCTAGTTAACTCGGATCATGTTGCACTTAGATGACTAGAGGGATGTCTATCTGAGTGGGAGTTCATTGAATAATTTGATTAGATGAACTTAATTATCATGAACTTAGTCTAAAATCTTTACAATATGTCTTGTAGATCAAATGGCCCACGTTGCCCTCAATTTCAACACGTTCCTAGAGAAAACCAAGCTGAAAGATGATGGCAGCAACTATACGGACTGGGTCCGGAACCTGAGGATCATCCTCATAGCTGCCAAGAAAGATTATGTCCTAGAAGCACCGCTAGGTGAAGCACCCATCCCAGAGAACCAAGACGTTATGAATGCTTGGCAATCACGTTCTGATGATTACTCCCTCGTTCAGTGCGGCATGCTTTACAGCTTAGAACCGGGGCTCCAAAAGCGTTTTGAGAAACACGGAGCATATGAGATGTTCGAAGAGCTGAAAATGGTTTTCCAAGCTCATGCCCGGGTCGAGAGATATGAAGTCTCCGACAAGTTCTTCAGTTGTAAAATGGAGGAAAATAGTTATGTCAGTGAGCACATACTCAAAATGTCTGGGTTACACAACCGCTTGTCTCAGCTGGGAGTTAATCTCCCAGATGACGCGGTCATTGACAGAATCCTTCAATCGCTTCCACCAAGCTACAAGAGCTTTGTGATGAACTTCAATATGCAGGGGATGGAAAAGACCATCCCTGAGGTATATTCAATGCTGAAATCAGCGGAGGTGGAGATCAAAAAGGAACATCAAGTGTTGATAGTGAATAAAACCACCAAGTTCAAGAAAGGCAAGGGTAAGAAGAACTTCAAGAAAGACGGCAAGGGAGTTGCCGCGCCCGGTAAGCCAGTTGCCGGGAAGAAGCCAAGGAATGGACTCAAGCCTGAGACTGAGTGCTTTTATTGCAAGGGAATTGGTCACTGGAAGCGGAACTGCCCCAAATACTTAGCGGACAAGAAGGCCGGCAACACCAAAGGTATATGTGATATACATGTAATTGATGTGTACCTTACCCGTACTCGTAGTAGCTCCTGGGTATTTGATACCGATGCGGTTGCTCATATTTGTAACTCAAAACAGGAGCTGCGGAATAAGCGGAGACTGGCGAAGGACGAGGTGACGATGCGCCTCGGGAATGGTTCCAAGGTCGATGTGATCGCCGTCGGCACGCTACCTCTGCATTTACCTACGCGATTAGTATTAAACCTCAATAATTGTTATTTAGTGCCAGCTTTGAGCATGAACATTGTATCTGGGTCTCGTTTAATGCGAGATGGCTACTCATTTAAATCCGAGAATAATGGTTGTTCTATTTATATGAGAGATATGTTTTATGGTCATGCCCCGCTGGTCAATGGTTTATTCTTAATGAATCTCAAACGTGACGTTACACATATTCATAGTGTGAGTACCAAAAGATGTAAAGTTGATAACGATAGTCCCACATACTTGTGGCACTGCCGCCTTGGTCACATTGGTGTCAAGCGCATGAAGAAGCTCCATGCTGATGGACTTTTGGAGTCTCTTGATTACGAATCATTTGACATGTGCTAACCATGCCTCATGGGTAAGATGACCAAGACTCCGTTCTCTGGAACAATGGAGCGAGCAACCAACTTATTGGAAATCATACATACTGATGTGTGCGGTCCAATGAGTGTTGAGGCTCGCGGTGGCTATCGTTATGTTCTCACTCTCACTGATGACTTGAGTAGATATGGGTATGTTTACCTAATGAAACACAAGTCTGGGACCTTTGAAAAGTTCAAGGAATTTCAGAGTGAGGTTGAGAATCAACGTGACAAGAAAATAAAGTTCTTACGATCAGATCGTGGAGGAGAATATTTAAGTCACGAATTTGGTACGCACTTAAGAAAATGTGGAATCGTTTCACAACTCACGCCGCCTGGAACACCTCAGCGAAATGGTGTGTCCGAACATCGTAATCGCACTCTATTGGATATGGTGCAATCTATGATGTCTCTTACCGATCTACCGCTCTCATTTTGGGGCTATGCTTTAGAGACTGCCGCATTCACTTTAAATAGGGCTCCATCGAAATCCGTTGAGACGACACCGTATTAATTATGGTTTGGGAAGAAACCTAAGCTGTCGTTTCTAAAAGTTTGGGGATGCGATGCTTATGTCAAGAAACTTCAACCTGAAAAGCTCGAACCCAAGTCAGAAAAATGCGTCTTCATAGGATACCCTAAGGAAACCATTGGGTATACCTTCTACCTCAGATCCGAAGGCAAGATCTTTGTTGCCAAGAACGGGTCCTTTCTGGAGAAAGAGTTTCTCTCGAAAGAATTAAGTGGGAGGAAAGTGGAACTTGATGAGGTGATAGTCACCCCTTCCGAACCGGAAAGTAGCGCAGCGCGGGAAGATGTTCCTGTGGTGCCTACACCGACTGGGGAGGAAGTTAATGATGATGATCATGAAGCTTCGGATCAAGTTACTGCTGAACTTCGTAGGTCCACAAGGACACGTTCCGCACCAGAGTGGTACGGCAACCCTGTCCTGGAAATCATGTTGTTAGACAACGGTGAACCTTCAAACTATGAAGAAGCGATGGCGGGCCCGGATTCCGACAAATGGCTAGAAGCCATGAAATCCGAGATAGGATCCATGTATGAAAACGAAGTATGGACTTTGACTAACTTGCCCGATGATCGGCGAGCCATAGAAAATAAATGGATCTTTAAGAAGAAGACAGACGCGGATGGTAATGTAACCATCTACAAGGCTTGACTTGTCGCTAAGGGTTATCGACAAGTTCAAGGGGTTGACTACGATGAGACTTTCTCACCCGTAGCGAAGCTGAAGTCCGTCCGAATCATGTTAGCAATTGCCGCATTCTATGATTATGAGATATGGCAGATGGACGTCAAAACGGCATTCCTTAACGGCTTCCTTAAGGAAGAATTGTATATGATGCAGCCGGAAGGTTTTCTCGATCCTAAGAATGCTGACAAAGTATGCAAGCTCCAGCGCTCAATCTATGGGCTGGTGCAAGCATCTCGGAGTTGGAACATTCGCTTTGATGAGATGATCAAAGCGTTTGGGTTTACACAGACTTATGGAGAAGCCTGTGTTTACAAGAAAGTGAGTGGGAGCTCCGTAGCATTTCTCTTATTATATGTGGCTGACATACTATTGATGGGAAATGATATAGAATTCTTGGTAAGTATAAAGGCCTACTTGAATAAGTGTTTTTCAATGAAGGACCTTGGAGAAGCTGCTTATATATTAGGCATCAAGATCTATAGAGATAGATCAAGACGCCTCATTGGTCTTTCACAGATTACGTACCTTGACAAGATTGAAGAAGTTCAATATGGATCAGTCCAAGAAGGGGTTCTTGCCTGTATTGCAAGGTGTGCAATTGAGCACGGTTCAATGCCCGACCACGACAGAAGATAGAGAAAAGATGAGTGTCATCCCCTATGCCTCGGCCATAGGGTCTATCATGTATGCCATGCTGTGTACCAGACCTGATGTAAACCTTGCCGTAAGTTTGGTAGGAAGGTACCAAAGTAATCCCGGCATGGAACACTGGACAGCAGTCAAGAATATCCTGAAGTACCTGAAAAGGACTAAGGATATGTTTCTCGTATATGGAGGTGACGAAGAGCTCGTCGTAAAGGGTTACGTCGATGCTAGCTTCGACACAGATCTGGATGACTCTAAGTCACAAACCGGATACGTGTATATTTTGAATGGTGGGGCGGTCAGCTGGTGCAGTTGCAAGCAAAGCGTTGTGGCGGGGTCTACATGTGAAGCGGAATACATGGCGGCCTCAGAGGCAGCACAGGAAGCAGTCTGGATAAAGGAGTTCATTACCGACCTAGGGGTGATTTCCAATGCGTCGGGCCCGATGACTCTCTTCTATGACAACACTGGAGCTATTGCCCTTGCCAAGGAGCCCAGGTTTCACAGAAAGACCAGGCATATCAAGCGTTGCTTCAACTCCATTCGTGAAAGTGTTCAAAATGGAGACATAGATATTTGTAAAGTACACACGGACCTGAATGTAGCAGATCCGTTGACTATACCGCTCCCTAGAGCAAAACATGATCAACACCAGAACTCTATGGGTGTTCGATTCATCACAATGTAACTAGATTATTGACTCTAGTGCAAGTGGGAGACTGTTGGAAATATGCCCTAGAGGCAATAATAAATGGTTATTATTATATTTCTTTGTTCATGATAATTGTCTATTGTTCATGCTATAATTGTATTATCCGGAAATCGTAATACATGTGTGAATACATAGACCATAACGTGTCCTTAGTAAGCCTCTAGTTGACTAGCTCGTTGATCAATAGATAGTCATGGTTTCCTGACTATGGACATTGGATGTCATTGATAACGGGATCACATCATTAGGAGAATGATGTGATGGACAAGACCCAATCCTAAGCATAGCACAAAAGATCGTGTAGTTCGTTTGCTAGAGCTTTTCCAATGTCAAGTATCATTTCCTTAGACCATGAGATCGTGCAACTCCCGGATGCCGTAGGAGTGCTTTGGGTGTGCCAAACGTCACAACGTAATTGGGTGACCATAAAGGTGCACTACGGGTATCTCCGAAAATGTCTGTTGGGTTGGCACGGATCGAGACTGGGATTTGTCACTCCGTATGACGGAGAGGTATCTCTGGGCCCACTCGGTAATGCATCATCATAATGAGCTCAATGTGACTAAGGAGTTAGCCGCGGGATCATGCATTACGGTACGAGTAAAGAGACTTGCCGGTAACGAGATTGAACAAGGTATTGGGATACCGACGATCGAATCTCGGGCAAGTAACATACCGATTGACACAGGGAATTGAATACGGGATTGATTGAATCCTCGACATCGTGGTTCATCCAATGAGATCATCGTGGAACATGTGGGAGCCAACATGGGTATCCAGATCCCGCTGTTGGTTATTGACCGGAGAGGTGTCTCGGTCATGTCTGCATGTCTCCCGAACCCGTAGGGTCTACACACTTAAGGTTCGGTGACGCTAGGGTTGTAGAGATATTAGTATGCGGAAACCCGAAAGTTGTTCGGAGTCCCGGATGAGATCCCGGACGTCACGAGGAGTTCCGGAATGGTCCGGAGGTGAAGAATTATATATAGGAAGTCCAGTTTCGGCCACCGGGAAAGTTTCGGGGGTTATCGGTATTGTACCGGGACCACCGGAAGGGTCCCGGGGGTCCACCGGGTGGGGCCACCTATCCCGGAGGGCCCCATGGGCTGAAGTGGGGAGGGGAACCAGCCACTGGTGGGCTGGTGCGCCCCCCTTGGGCCTCCACTGCGCCTAGGGTTGGAAACCCTGGGGGTGGGGGGCGCCCCACTTGCTTTGGGGGGGAAGCCACCCCCTTGGCCGCCGCCCCCCCCCCCCTCAGATGGGATCTCCAGGGTGGCCGCCCCCCCAGGACCCCTATAAATAGTGGGGGGAGGTAGGGCAGCAACACAACAGCCCTGGCGCCTCCCTCTCCCCCTGCAACACCTCTCCCTCCCGCTTGCGCTTGGCGAAGCCCTGCCGGATCCCGCTACTTCCACCACCACGCCGTCGTGCTGCTGGATCACCATCAACCTCTCCTTCCCCCTTGCTGGATCAAGAATGAGGAGACGTCGCTGCTCCGTACATGTGTTGAACGCGGAGGTGCCGTCCGTTTGGCACTCGGTCATCGGTGATTTGGATCACGACGAGTACGACTCCATCAACCCCGTTCACTAGAACGCTTCCGCTCGTGATCTACAAGGGTATGTAGATGCACTCCTTCCCTCTCGTTGCTAGTAGACTCCATAGATGGATCTTGGTGATGCGTAGAAAAATTTAAAATTCTGCTACGATCCCCAACAATTATGAAGTCCGTTGACCGTATTATTACAAATATACAGTGACAGACAGTGTATTTATCTCGTTTGAAATTAAGCCATATTAACCGAAGAGGAGGCAGTATGGACTAGCATTACTTTGCTGTGTCCCGTCAACTTGCCGAACGAGGAGAAGGTTGCAGGACGGGAGAAGCTTGCGCGCGGTGGCTCGCAGGACAAGGAGAAACTTTTGACTAATGCAAGCTCTCCCTCGCTCAGGCGGTGGACGTGCAACAGTTAATTCGGTGTCAGATTGCCAGAAGCATACACTATACTACTAGTGCTATTATTGTTCGACTTCTCGAATAGGCGAACGGCCAAGCGCAAAGTTTACTAGTACTACTACTATAGTCTATAAAGGTACGCACTATACTAGTACTAGGAACCGGATGGAGGAGCGTCTGCACTCTTATTATAATTTTAAAATGTGATAAAGCAATCTTCAACACATTTGGTTCTCTTCGAGGGTTCTCGCATGTGATAATGGAAGTTGATTGCATGGAACACTCACCACAATTCTCGCTTAATTCTGGCTCATATCCTGTTACAAATAGTAGCGCTCGGTAATATTTCCTCTTTTTTTGTTATTCAGCATGTAAACAGGTCAGCAAACCTTGCGGCACATCTTCGTGCGAACCGTGCTTGCTGCACTTTGAATGTGGCCGAGAGCTGGCTTGATGAAACACCTCGCTTCCTACTTTTTTTGCGGGGTACCTCGCTTCCTAGTGACCAGTGTCTTGGCTGATCGTCCTAAGAATGCTTATATATGAATAAAGCTCTCTCATTTACCCGCAAAAAAGATTAAGCCATATTAACCGGAAAGGAGGGAGTATGGACTAGCACTACTTTTTGGTGTGTCCCGTCAACTCGCATAACGAGGAGAAGCTTGCGGGACAAGGTGAAGCTCGCTTACGCCTTTTGACTAATGCAACCTACCCTCGGTGGACATGCATCAGTTCATTCGGTGTCAGATTGTCAGAGGCATACACTGTAGTACCCAACATGCGGAGTACCGTCATTGTTCGACTTCACGAAGAGGCGAAGAGCCAAGCGCAGTAGTACGAGTAGTACTACTACTAAAACCGCATGGTGGAGCGTCTGTACTCTTATTTTTTTATCTCTGATAAAGTACACATTTATTCCGGAGAAGGGCGGAAAACGGCAGCCGAACATGTAATGAATGATATCGATCAACCAACCATGCTCGAATATATCTTGGCCTCCGTGCCCGTCTGTGTGTTCTCGCTCCTCGTCTCTCTGAAGGAACGGCGGGTTGGCTCTTTGCCGTCAATTGAGATCGGTTTGCTCACACTCCTGTCCCACATGTCAGTGATATGCCAAGAGGAGGTGCGTTGACCGAGTGGCCATACGCGTACTTGGTTTTGCACCTTCATACTACTCCTCCCTCCATCACAGTTTACAGGGCGCGCTTCATTATGATGCATTTCTCTCAATGCATTTCCACCACCAGAGAGACTTTAGACGCGTTTGGTTTAATGCTCAATTAATTAGGGCGTGGTAACCGCAATCAAGTCCACAATTTTCTCTCCATGTACTGTACTACTACGGAGTGGAGTAAGTGCATGCATGTGTGTACCCGGGGTGGAAGCACTGCATGCATGTGTGTATGCATTATTCCCTCTAGTAATAGACGTCGTGCTATAACTACCAATGCTATTTTTCAGGCCGATCGCTAGTCGCCTTGGTCCCACATATTTTTTTCTTTTTTCTGAAGCGCGTTGTATAAACAGTGACGGATGGAGTAGTATGAGCGGATTCAAAGAAGAGCGTATTGATGGTTGCTTCTTCAGAGCAACTTACAGTGGGAAAGGTGGGGCTTATGATTTGACTGCTCATTACTCACTATTAATGCGGCGCAACGACCGGGCCGAGTCTCCCATGCGGTTGTGCACTACCCCCTCGGTTCTTAAATATACTTCGGAGTATTTGTCTTTCTAGAGATTTCAACGAGTGACTACTCAAATATTTGTCTTTTTAGAGATTTCAAATGGACTGGCACATACGGATGTATATAGACATATTTTAGAGTGTAGATTCACTCATTTTTCTCCATATGTAGTCACTTGTTGAAATCTCTAGAAAGACGAATAGAATATTTAGGAACGGAGGGAGTACACATACGAAGCAAAATGAGTGAATCTACACTCTAAAATATGCCCGTTTGAAATTTGTAAAAAGACAAATATTTAGGAACGAAGGCGTATAATTATGTGCATGGCACATGGACCCGGATGATGAAGAGGTTTCTGGCAATGTTATCAAGCTCCCATCATTTGTTTACATAATTGACGTACTATACAAATAATTTTCCAGCGACATGAAATTGTACAATGGTGTGAGCTTTCAGCTTTTGTTTCGCGTGTCTTGCCATCGATGCTCTTTCGGAAACAATAAAAAACTAACTTCCTTGCTAATGCATGTCAATTATTAGCAGATCAGAGCTAATAATTACATCACAACTGAAGACAGAGTTGTGAGAAGGTGTTAAATTAAAATTGATCCATTCTTTCATTGGCAGCAACGTCCCCCCAGCTCTGTCTAAATCAACAAGGCATGTTGGGAAAAAAGTAGCTGTCTGGAGCATGCAACATTCCGATCATTTTGTGCAGTTCCACTAAAATAGAGCTGAGCGTCCCTGTTCCAAAGATATTAAGTGTGATTACGATAATAGAGGACTGCTGATGAAACAATAAACACACAAATAGAAGCCGGTCACCTTTGCAGTCTCTCTTAAGACTAACTAGTTGGAGAAGATTAGGCTCGGAGTTGGATGAGGAGGATAGAGCAAAACCAATCTCCCTTTCCGCAGTCGCACTGAAATGTAGAGACGTTGCCCGTGTGACATTTTAGTACAACTGCACAAAACACTCTTAAGAAAAAAGTGATTTGTGCAGTTCACCAAAAGGTCGCAATAGCAACGAGTAGAAAGGAAACAATTACTGGCCAATAACAGTTGATGACACATGCGACGACAAAAAAGAAGCATATTCCTTGTCCTAAGGGAAGATAACAACACGGTTGTGTTTGTCTAAAACGGTGTGAGGACGAGAATGCAATATGGAAAGTACGCCGGACGAGCTACGTTTTGGGCAAAGAACTATGGAAGATCCACATGCAGCGGCGTGGGAAGACGGGCAGTGGAGCAAGGCCGGAGGGGATACCTGGAGGTCGTCGGGATGTACTAACTAGGTGAGCGGCGGCGGGCGGAATCTACGAGCAGGTGGCGTAGGCCCTGCCGCGCCGGAGCTTGGTCAGAGAGAACGGCGTGTACCGCAGATCGGGACGTGCTGCCTCGGCGCCGTCAAACGAAGAAACGATGCACTTCCTCCCTTTCTCCCGACAGACGGGATGCGGCCGGATCAGTGACCAACGGTGAGAGAGAGAGAGAGGCCACCGCACTCCCTTTCCCCCGGCGGAAGGGATGCGGCCGGATCAGTGACCAACGGTGAGAGAGAGAGAGGCCACCGCAGCCTTGTGTGAGATACTCTGAAGAGCGACAAACCAGGCAGGCAGGCTCCATTGTATATAGTGAGCGGACTACCTTTTTCTCCATAAAAATCGTTTTATATTCTGTGTACGTGCCATTGAGCGCTATAACTTTATTTAAAAATAACGTGGCAACGCGTCAAATCGAACTTTGTTTCGTGCACGCGTGGTACACGACCTCCCTAGGTAAACAACCGCTACAGGCATTCAAATTAGCACGTCGGCTGCCATTTCGTAAAGAAATGAGCTCCACCATGTACCCGCGCGGGTGTGGCTGGGCACGAAGCGTGAGTACGTGCACGATGCACCTATTCTCTTCTTGTATACGTACACCACCTACGTGGGGTTGTGTGAGAGAGATACAAACCTAGAGAGATATAGTGTGTGGGTTCTTGAGAGTTTTTTTGGGGGGGGGTCAATCAAAAAATGTAACATATGCAATGTGTGTGAAATAGAGTCCTGGATATAACATATATATAGAGGGGGCGATCCACGAGAAGAGAGTGGAGGTATCATCGGCTTGAGGTGTCCATAGAATCGAAGAGAGGGATGATGTGTGTGTGTGTGTGTGCGCGCGCGATCGATAAAGAGTGCCATCGAATTTGTGTGTGCCCACGTCAAAGATATAGAGTGGCTGGCCTACTGGAACGTGAGATGGGACATGTGCAGTTTGTCTCTGTGGCATGGATACCTACCTGCAGCGCTCGACTATCGGTGTGTGGTGGGGGAAGAGGGAGGCCCAATTAACTATAGAGGTACAATGGCTGGTATATGTGTGGAGGAGGAGAGAGGCCTACCTCATGTATTAAGGAGATCGATCTGCCTCATGTATTAAGGGAGATCGATCGGCATCCATGCATATGTGCAGGAGAGGAATAAGGTTGGGAGAGAGACAGAGCTAGAGTGTTGGAGGGGGTGGTAGTGGAGTTGCTTCTAACAAATGGTGGTATAGGCTTGCTAGACAAACGGAGGGCACGCCCGCAATATCAATAAGAGAGGAGATGGCTGCTTGTTGTCTGTGCACGTGCGTGTGAGAGACGGGTCAGGAGGCATGCACAAATGATGAGGGGGGACGATGTGGCTGTGGTAAGCAGACGTAACTACATAGGAAGATCAATCGCCCTTTGTTAGAGAAAGGAGAGACATAACTTGTGAGGTACGTCGATCGATGGGGGGTAGTTAAAGTCGATCTAGGTATATGTTGGGAGATCGATCGGTATACATGCATGTGTGTGTTAGAAGCAAATGAGGCACGAGGAGAAGGATAGAGAGAGAGAGGGATGCATGTAGGAGGTGGTACGAGAGGCATACTATATCGAGGGGGGAGGAGTGTGCGAGTACGAGAACGATGAAAAGAGTGGTGGGAGTGAGGCATGGACGGTCACAAGAGAAGAGGGGAAGCTTGTGTTTGTGCTAGGCACACCTGGCTAGAGAGGCATATCGATCGATGTGTGCCGTAAAGAAGGAGCTGGGGGGCCTACACACACCATGGGTGAACGACCTAAAGTGAAAAGACGAATTTGCGCGATGGAGCTAGAGAATGCTGAGGGAGGGTGAGAGGGATGCGGGCGTGTGCATGCACAAGAGAAAGTTAGCGCTGGCTACAAAGATAAGAGGGTTGTGTGGGTGTAAAAGGCGAATAGAGATCATATATACTTCATTATAAAAAGCGAATTCGGATATTTGAAGAATTTATCATAGTGTTTCAAACCGACGCATGTGTGAATATATATAACGGTGATACACATGGTGTGGTTATGAACATGTTATACTACATTTAATATATTTTATCTCTACTCTTATAAAAAAACGGAGTTGTTGATGATGGTGAGCCTGCCATCCTGCATTATAGGCTGTTCGATTTATATCTGGCGGATAGCCAGGAAACTATGATGGTTGAAGTTGGCAACAATCATGATTGTAGATTCTTATTGAAATAGAGAAACGAATTCAAATTTAGTTCGAATTGCAGCGGTAGTATAGACATTTGGAATGCACTAAAATGTTGGTAAGAGTAGGTTACATGCATTATACAGCAAGCGGAAAAATTTAATCGTACATAACATGGATTCATACTCCCTCCTTCCATCTATATAGGGCGTAATAAGATTTTTAAGACCGCCTTTGACTATTGACAAGATTAATAGTACATGACATGCACAATGTGAAAATTATATCATTGAAAGAACCTTTCACAGACGAATTTAACGGTGTGCTTTGTGTAAGTTGCATGTCATATATCATTGCTCTAATATTTGGTCAAAGTTAGCATCGAAAAACGCATTAGGCCCTATATAGATGGAAGGAGGGAGTAGCTTTGAATAGCATTTGTATAGTAAAACGGGGCAAGACTCTCTTTGTGTGGTGTGAATAGTTTTATTTTTTTCGTTTTCTTTTTGGTTGAGGGAAGTGCGAATTGATTTGGTACGTACAAGTACAATATTACTACACGTTAGGCTTGTCCCTAAAATTCAACCCGCGTCTTGTTATATCCTGAAAATTCAGGTATCGTGCTCCCAAAACTGGCGCCTTCACAACCCGCGCCTTGCTATCCCGACATTACAACGCGCGCGAAAACTCCCTCCAGCTGCCAAATCCCGACACGCGAAATCCCCCTTCTAACCCTGAGCCGAAAGGGCCGCTAGTTCAAATCGGTGGGGGGTACTTTTGTAACACACCCTACATTTTGGACAAGCGCGTCCCTAAGTCATGCTTCACCCCCTCCCATCGCCCCCTTTTCGCCATTCGAAATCCCAGGCCGCCATAACCTCTCCGCTCCAGCCGCGAAACCCCACCCTCCTCCGTTCGCCACGTCACCGCTGCCTAGCCGGAGCCTCTTCCCCGACGACGTCGTCCACCGCAACAGCTCGACGTCCCTCGTCCACCTCCCCGGATGAGGATCCGTCGTCCATCTCGCCGTCCCGCCGGTTCAGCCGCCCCGTCCTCCACCTCCAAGGAGCTGCTCCGACGATCGCCTCGTCTATCGCGGCTGCTCCATCCCCACAGCGCTGCCTTAACCTGCTCCACCGGAACCGCAGCATCCTCATCGACTCCTCGGACGAAGCCGAGGCCTACTCGGCGCCACCAAAGAGGTTGTACACTCATCGCATCGCACCTTCTCCTTAACTCGACCTCCCGGCGCCGACGGTGCTCCATCCCGGACCCCCATGGAGCGGCTACCTTGAAGCCGGCGCCGTGGGTGACATCTCCACGGCGGCTCTCCCCCAGTGCGAGGCCCCTTCGGCGGCGGCGTCCATACCAGCCGGATCTGCTGCTGCTGCTCCGGCTCTCGCTCGCTCGCGCTGCTACTGCTGCTCCGGCTCTTGCTCGCTCGCTCGCCCAGCTGCTGTTGCTGCTGCTCTCCCCCTCGCTCGTGCTGCTGCTCTGCTCCGATTAAGCCACACTTCAGTCGACTGAATCGACTTTTGGGTCAGTCGATTTTCAGGGGTTGGGGGGCTCGCTGGAGTTAAGGAAGAACCACCCGCAGCGGGGACGGGGGCTCACCGGAGAGGTACCCCACTATCTATCTTAGGGTTCAGGGTGGGGGCGGGGGGCCTAGAGGGCTAGCCGGGGCTGCGGTGGCGAGTTGTTTCGGGGCGGCGAGGCGGCGCTGGGGCCGGCGGTTCGGCCGGTGGTGGCTGGCGGCTCAGGCGGTGCAGGTTGAAGATGAACTGCAGGCCCTCCCTAAACTACATGTCAAGTGCCTCTCTGCTACCATTGCGTTCAGTTTCGACAGTAGCATTCAGATTCCACAGTAAATTTCAGTTTCGACAGTTAAGTTCAGAGTCAACAGTTTTTACCTCATCTGTTGTAGTCAGGTGGTTTTTGGTGATGTTAATTTTACATCCATTTTACATCATCTATTGGAGATGCTATTAGAATCCCACTTGAGATTGACAATGTCTATCTTGTGCTGCTTCAGCCTTGGCGTCTTTGTTGGAGATCGTTGCAGAATTTTAAAATTTTCTACGCATCACCAAGATCCATCTATGGAGTTTACTAGCAACGAGAGGGAAGGAGTGCATCTACATACCCTTGTAGATCACGAGCGGAAGCGTTCAAGTGAACGGGGTTGATGGAGTCGTACTCGTCGTGATCCAAATCACCGATGACCGAGCGCCAAACGGACGGCACCTCCGCGTTCAACACACGTACGGAGCAGCGACATATCCTCCTTCTTGATCCAGCAAGGGGGAAGGAGAGGTTGATGGAGATCCAGCAGCATGACGACGTGGTGGTGGAAGTAGCGGGGATCCCGGCAGGGCTTCGCCAAGCACAGACGGGAGGGAGAGATGTCACGGGAGGGAGAGGGAGGCGCCAGGGGCTATGGTGCTACTGCCCTTCCCCCACTATATATAGGGGTCCTGGGGGGCGCTGGCCCCCTGGAGATCCCATCTGAGGGGGGGCGGCGGCCAAGGGGGTGGCTTGCCCCCCAAGGCAAGTGGGGGGCGCCCCCACCCCTAGGGTTTCCAACCCTAGGCGCAGGGGGAGGCCCAAGGGGGGCGCACCAGCCCACCAGGGGCTGGTTCCCCTCCCACTTCAGCCCATGGGGCCCTCCGGGATAGGTGGCCCCACCCGGTGGACCCCCGGGACCCTTCCGGTGGTCCCGGTACAATACCGATAACCCCTGAAACTTTCCCGGTGGCCGAAACTGGACTTCCTATATATAATTCTTCACCTCCGGACCATTCCGGAACTCCTCGTGACGTCCGGGATCTCATCCGGGACTCCGAACAACTTTCGGGTTTCCGCATACTAATATCTCTACAACCCTAGCGTCACCGAACCTTAAGTGTGTAGACCCTACGGGTTCGGGAGACATGCAGACATGACCGAGACGACTCTCCGGTCAATAACCAACAGCGGGATCTGGATACCCATGTTGGCTCCCACATGTTCCACGATGATCTCATCGGATGAACCACGATGTCGAGGATTCAATCAACCCCATATACAATTCCCTTTGACAAACGGTATGTTACTTGCCCGAGATTTGATCGTCGGTATCCCAATACCTTGTTCAATCTTGTTACCGGCAAGTCTCTTTACTCGTACCGTAATGCATGATCCCGTGGCTAACTCCTTAGTCACATTGAGCTCATTATGATGATGCATTACCGAGTGGGCCCAGAGATACCTCTCCGTCATACGGAGTGACAAATCCCAGTCTCGATCCGTGACAACCCAACAGACACTTTCAGAGATACCTGTAGTGTACCTTTATAGTCACCCAGTTACGTTGTGACGTTTGGCACACCCAAAGCACTCCTACGGCATCCGGGAGTTACACGATCTCATGGTCTAAGGAAAAGATACTTGACATTGGAAAAGCTCTAGCAAACGAACTACACGATCTTTGCGCTATGCTTAGGATTGGGTCTTGTCCATCACATAATTCTCCTAATGATGTGATCCCGTTATCAATGACATCCAATGTCCATAGTCAGGAAACCATGACTATCTGTTGATCAACGAGCTAGTCAACTAGAGGCTCACTAGGGACATGTTGTGGTCTATGTATTCACACATGTATTATGATTTCTGGATAACACAATTATAGCATGAACAATAGACTATATCATGAACAAATAAATATAATAATAACCATTTTATTATTGCCTCTAGGGCATATTTCCAACAGTCTTACGGCTCACCGGAGCTGCTCCAACGACAGAACGATCCATCACAACAGAGCAGTGCCCTGGACGCCGTCTACAGATTCCTCAGATCTTCCTCCACACCTCCGACAGCCACCTCTGCCTCAACTGCTTCAGCGACCAACCCAATGATGCTGAGGTCGACACGGCTACGGCAAAGAGGTTGTACACTTGTTGCATCACTTATTACTATACATTCACGTCGATCCATTAGGGCTATTTTGGTTCAACGGAAAAACGTCGATCCACTGGTTGTTACCATCACTCTAAATTTCTGCATGCTCTCCTTACATAATCTCACCATATTTTTTTCGTATGCATGTCAGATATTGTACACAGTCATGCTGAACATGTAGAGAAAAAGAGAAGAGTTTTGCACGGCAATACAATGTCATGCAGACATCGCTCCATGGTGGGTTCAATGGCAAACCCTCCCCACCCCTCTCCAGATTGTAATCCAGAGGAAGATATCTGTTCTGAGGCGGATTTAGACGCCGCTGACCACTCCTATTTATCCCCAAGGTGTTTGCTCTACCTTGGCATGATGATGTTAGTCATATCATGCATATGTTGCCTTGCAGTGCCTACTTTTGACATCATATATGTCATCTGCTTAGTTTAGACATGTTCTGTAATGCCACCTGTTTAGTTTCTATATCATATATGGGAATTATGTAGTCTCATGTCTTTTAGCCAGCCATAATATATGTGAAATGTGCAATGCCATCCTGTTTAACCAGGCATCATATATTTGAATGATATCTTGCCCATCCTTTTCTTCATTACATTTCCATTTGTCGACAATGTTTGTACATTAAACTACTCTTCCTGTGAATCAGCCATTTGGGTGGGAGATGGAAAAATCTGGAGTGAAAACAAGGCCTTCAGAGCAGACAGTGCTACCTGTCGAAGCAGATCTCTTGTTGGGTCCCGATAGCTCCTCAGAGATGGATTCAGAGACAGATGACCAGTCCTATTCCCCCACTGAGGCGTATGCTCTAACTTGGCACGGTTATACTGCTCATATCATGCATACGGTGTCTTGCATTGCATAGTTTAGACATCATATACACAATATTCAACACCATGTTCTTAGTTCAGACATCATATCGAATGCCCTCTGTTTAGCATATAAATCACATATGTGAATTAAATGAGGCGATCCTGGTTACTTAGATAACATGTAGGTTAATTATGTCATGCGATCCTGTTTAGTTATTCATCATATCTTTGAATTATGTTATGCTATGCTATCCAGTTTAGATAGACATCATATATGTGAAATTATGTCATGCTATCCATTTTAGTTAAACAATATACATGTCAACTATTTCATGCCCTCTTTTTTCCACACTATCTATTGCATCTGTCTCTCATACAATGTCTGTACATTCAACTATGTTTCCTGTTTATCAGCCATTTGAATTGGAGCGGGTGATGCCAGTATCTAGCGGACTAAAAACACGGTCTTCAAATAAAACAGTGCTACCTCTTGGTGGAGATAGCACCCCGCTTGTACATGCACAAGAACCAGCCCTACCACACATAACCCAAACTCTCGCAGATTGTACCCTTACTGCGATGGACAGAGAACCATCTTCACCCAATCTAACCCCAACCCCAGCCGATAGTAACCCAGTTCCTGTTGACACAGCACCATCTCCACCACAGAGCTCCCAAACAAGAGCAGTTAGTAAGGCAGCTCCAGTGCCCAAAGGGCCAGTACTATCACGGCGAACCCCAACTCCACCAGTTAGTACGCCTATTCCTGTGGACGAAGCACAACCAGCTAGTCGTAGTTTAGTATCTATCGCATTTGATGTTGTTAAATCGTATGTGCGTATCTTCCCATCTTGGAAATATTATACTGAAGATGAAGGAAAATGCCAGTTGCAGGTGTTTGTCCAGGAGTTATGTGTAAGTAATGTTATTCATGGCAATTACTTTGCTTCGTCCCATACATCCTACCTCCATGATGGTTATAATACAGCAAATTTTCCCATTTTTCTCTATAGAGAAGGACCGATTTGGAAACTCAGGATGAGGTAACCTGTGCTAATACCTCTGCTATCTTCAAGAATGCTTGGTGGTAGTATCGGAATTACCTGAAGAAAACGTACTTCACCGGCAAAGAAAATCATCAAATTCCCTTACGTTCTCCTGAGACACATTTACTGGACGATGACTGGGAACGCCTTGTTCTGTACTGGTCCTGAACCAAGAATGTGGTAAGGTCTATGAGCTCATTTTCTATTTTTAAGTATTATATTCTTGCGTCTTACTGTACTCTGTTCATGTAGAACAAGTGCCTAAACCTGAAGAACAACTGTTCTAATTTAAGATTCCATTGCTATCATAGTTCAAAAAAGCGCTAGGCGTTAATTGTGCGTTTTGCCACCGCCTTGCGCTTTACTGACCAAAGCGCATGCTTATGCGCAGTTATGCACAGATTATGCGTAGTTATGCGCAATGCATTTTGCCAACGCCTAGAGCCTAGGCGCGCTTAAGCGCTCGCTTAGGCGCGCCTTTTTTTAACTATGATTGCTTTGCTCTTGTATTACTCATACAAACTTATTTTTAAATTGAAGGATCAAACGAAACTCCAATGGCACAGCAGGCATGTTCACGCATGTTTCTTTAACATGTCTGCTCTTATCAATAGCTCTGTGGATTTCAATTTCAATTGTGTATACAGTTGACTTTCATATCATGCACATTACCTTGTTGTGCCGTGTAGTTTCCCACGCTTTGTATTCTTTCACTGCTGCTTTGTCTTGAACTGATATGATTTGAACCGTGTCTCTATTTTGATTTGGCAAGACAATGCAGTGACCATAGGACATAGATATATGTTTGTTTGATGCTTTTATTATGTACTAGTACTTGGCAATAGAAGACTTAGTAGTTTAATCCTGTCCACCTTACTAATGAACTGGTTCACCGAAATGAGTTTCATATACTAGTACATGCTAAACTTGTTATGTGTCTGCTTGTTTCTTCTTTTAGAATGCTGACAGAATATTGGGGAAGAGTGCCTTATTAAGCAATGGTAAAGGAAGTAATGCAGATAAGGTTCAGGATAGTGACACATCCTTGTTGGTCTCCAACAAAGCTGATAAAACAGCTAAGGAAGACTATCTTGAAGACAACGAGACAACCCCAAAGTCCTGTCTTGGTGTAGTGTTCGAGTTACTGGCCACTACCGCTTGCACAAGCTATTCAAACTCACTGTCTGAATCAGTTCGGTTTCTTGAGTCTCAACTACAAGCTGAAAGACATCGATCAGCTGTGCTGCAACAAGAAGCGGAAGGACTGCGGAAGTCCCTGGAGCATTCAGATGCATACTTTCTGGTGCAACAGCAAGCGTTGGAGGATTTTAGCGCCAAACAGGACAAAGCTAATCAGCTTGCTAAGCTTATTGCCAGCATGGTGGATACCCAGGATAACGTTTCTTGAGCTCTTCTGAAGTTGTTTCAGTTATGCTCTTGTTTTGCTGCCGCGTTTATTTGCACTGGTGGCCAATTTTGACGGCCAGTGTATGTAATGTGTTGCTTTGTTCCCTATATTTGCAATGGTGGCGAACTTTGATGCCCAGTGGATGTAATATGTGTAATAGCCGTGATAGCCTAGCATAAGTTGCTGGCTTATTTATTTCCTTGTTGTCTTGTTTATTTGTTTGCTTGTAGTCAGTGCAGTTCTTTTTCCACGGTTTGCTAGTGGCTGCAATAACCTATTTTTTAAAACTAGGCCACAATAACCATGGGCTAATATTTACTGTAGTGACACTGGGCCTCCTACGGGCCGTAGAAACAGTGGGCCTCCTACGGGCCGTAGAAACAGTGGGCCTTCTACGGGCCGTAGAAACAGTAGGCCTTCTACAGGCCGTAGAAACAATGTGCCTTCTACGGGCCGTATCATCAATGGGCCTTATATGGGCCGTATGATCGATTGGCCAAACATGGGCCAATAACAGGCCGCATTATGGCCGTAACCGGGCTAGAGTTGGAATCGTCCGTTCATGGGCCGACCATAACGGGCCATCGTTAATAGGCCGTATTTGATGACGCTATGAAAACAGCCCAACGTATTAACGGACCACAAACGGGCCGACTGTAACCACGGGCTGAATTTGGCCCACAAGCAGAAAATGACAGTAACGGGCCGTAAGTAAACGAATGCTGGAAATGAGCCCAAGAATAAATGGGCTCTGAGAAGGCCGAAAGATAACATGGGCTGGAAACGGCCCAACGGAATAACGGGCCGTTAATGGGTATAAAGTGATACACTGTTCATTACGGGCCAGTTTCACCACGGGCCGTTAATGGGTGTAAAGTGATACACTGTTCATTACGGGCCAGTTTCACCACGGGTCGTTAATAGGCCAAGACTTACATAGGGCCTCATATGGGCCGAAAGACGTCATGGGCCATACATGGGCCAGAAGTGAAAACGGGCTGGAATCATATTGGATGGCCCAGATGACGCTACTGGGCCTAATTCGGATCGGGCGTAACGGGCCTTGGGTTAGCGGGCTGTAAATGGGCTATATGCGAACAGGCCGTTAACAGGCTTTCCATGGTCCGGCCCGCCACCTTTTGACCAAGTCAAACGGGCCGGCCTTTTCACAGGAATGGGCCTCTGTTGGGCCGTGCCACGTGTTTCCTCCAGCCAATGATGATTTTACACGTGGAAAATCCCCATTGGTCGGGGCTGTTAACGGGTTATCGGATCCAAAACCTGACCCGATAGCTTAACGGCGTTCCGTTACGGTGGATGCCACGTGTCGGTCACCCTTGACGAAAGCACTTCTATGACGCGCGATTTATCGTCATGGAAGTGGACACTTCCGTGATGATAATTTTGGTAATGTCATGGAACACTTCTACGACAGCACAGGTATGACTATCTTGATTCTGTCATAAAATCGTCATGGATGTACATGCATGACAAAAAACACGACCTACTGTGACAAACACGTATCATCACGGAAGTGTATTTTTTTGTAGTGATGCCATGACTGCTGTTGTGTTCGGTAAAACATCTTTTCCCTAATACTTTCAACATATCTCTCCCATGTGTTGTCGGTTTACTGATGTGTACAATGGTGCAGGAACTCGCATTAGCCATCTGGGCTCTGATGTACAGAAGAAGTTGAAAGCTGCCTACACTCTGATAGAGCAGCTGTATACCGGTGCGCAGCGGACCATCTATACTGCTTCACATAATAATCCTCCTCCCACTTTGATCAAGGATACCTTAGAAAGGTTATCTATGCTTCCTGCCCGGGTAGACGAGCTAAAGAAGTCTGCCGCTAGAACAGGCGCTTTGGCCGCACTAACCCGGGCAAAAGCATGGGTACCTGACTTTGATCCAGTGGAGGCGGCCCAAGGCTATCCCAGTTTAAAGGAAGACGGAACAGAATTTGGCAATGATGATCTCCGAATCATAAACCGGGAAGTACGCCCATTGGCTTGTCAACTGGTTGAAGAGGCAGATCTTTCGTACTATCAGGTGAGTTATGATGATAAGAACAGACGAGTTGCGGCACCAATTCCAGAAGCGCAAAATCTTATCCCACCAATCTGTAAGCACACTTATGCTCCTGACATTGAACCGTCCACGCTGATAAGCGATGAAGCTGTATTCCAAGCCCTAACTGGGATCGACTGGGCAACTGTTAATTTCCAGCCACTGGGTAGAGAGGAGGGAGTTGAACCGGTGCGAGATGATCCGCAGCCGTCAGGCCAAGCTGGTGACCAACCATGAACCGGAGGCCGGTTTAGTCTTCTACATGCTGCAACATGTATTTGAGAAAACAATTATCCTTTTGGGCACTGAAACGCCTTGTAATAGGCTAGTTAAAATACTTGGTCTGGTATGCCTTCGTGCATATTTATTTGCGACTTATGCTTGCTTAATCCGACATACTTAAGATATGATATTCATAATCCATAGCCATTTATTCAAGCTATTCCTGCAGATAAGAAGCTTAAAGCGCCCTGGCTGTTTACCCCCGGGCGGGTCATGATACCCAAATATATATACGACCAAGATTTGTAACCAAGGTTGTAAAAGATAACCAAATATGGAAATATATAATACCTGCGACTTTTAGGAATGATGTTGGCTGACCAACTTTGTAGTGAGGGCCATAACCCTACTCTGGAGGATAAGTAACTCCTGTTATATGATAGCGGTTTACAATAAAACCGTTCCGGGTTGTGATAAACACCGGTTTATTCCATACTAGTGACTTTGAGTCAAAACCAGACCGGGCTGATAGTCTCCGGATTATAATTTGATCGTGTACTGACAACTTGTAGTTGACAGCCTAACCGGGTTGATAAACACCGGTTTAAAAACATCACAAATCTTATGAAAACAAAGAAAACTTAGCAAAAGGCAAATGAAAACCGTTGTAATCGAGGCTTTTCACGGGCTGCCAGGCCCCAAATTCGAGGCTTTTCATGGGCTGCCAGGCCACTGAGTTAAACCATTTTTGCAAAGCCTTTTAAGATGGTCCTCAATCCTTAACCAATCATCATTTTAACTTGACAAGTTCAGGGTCTTCATTTTAGAGTAACTTGTCAAAGTTCGAAGGGTCATACCAGGTTTACCTGGGCGGAGTGACTTACTTAAATAGGCAGGTTAACCTGGGATTTTAGGTGTATACACCAGGCTTCCAAGACATGGCTTGATAGCCTGTTACAAGTGTAGATTCTTAGTTCATTTCGACAGCAAAGAATCCCCAAGCAACATTGTGAGCTGTGCTCAGTGGGTGCCTATGTTTGAGCTGTTGTTTTACAACACTCTCTTTGGCCCCGGATTGATGTGGCTTTGAGCCGATCAAGAGGTGTGACTGTGGTTCGGATACGACCAAGCCCCCAAGTGATGTTGTGGCATTGCGCCGATCAAGAGGTGTAGCTATGGTTCGGATACGACCAAGCCCCCAAGTGATGCTGTGGCATTGCGCCGATCAAGAGGTGTAGCTATCGTTCGGATACGACCAAGCCCCCAAGTGATGTAATATAAAGCTTTGAGAAGCTAAATCAATGGGTAAACCGGACGCCGCTTTGTAAGCTCCATGTAACCACACATGATGTAAGAAAAACAACAGATACCCCGCTTTAGCTGAGGTTCCGGTTTATTATATTGATCATAATATGTACAATGTCATAATATGTACATAAGCAGAGCCTATAGCTCAAGTATAGTAGGGACGAAGATGAGCAATATTCCATGGCCGGTTGGTCTCCTCCTCCGATTTACGTGAGTCTTTGCGCTCTCGAACATCGATTAGGTAGTATGACCCGTTGTGTAGATTCTTGCTGACCACAAAGGGTCCTTCCCAAGGGGGGATAGCTTATGCATATCCGTCTGATCCTGGATGAGCCGAAGCACCAAATCACCTTCTTGAAAGGTTCTGGTTCTAACCCGATGACTATGATAATGACGCAGATCTTGCTAATAAATCACCGAACGGGCTGCCGCCATGTCACGTTCCTCATCTAACAGGTCAAGAGCTTCCTGTCGTGCCTTCTCGTTGTCAGCTTCAACATATGCCGCTACACGAGGCGAGTCATGACGGATGTCACCAGGAAGAACTGCTTTTGCTCCATAAACCATGAAGAATGGTGTGTATCCTGTCGATCTGTTGGGTGTGGTATTGATGCTCCACAACACAGAAGGTAACTCCTCAACCCAACAACCCGGCGTCCGTTGCAAAGGAACCATAAGCCGGGGTTTGATGCCTCTCAAGATCTCTTGATTGGCCCTCTCCGCTTGACCATTGGACTGGGGGTGAGCCACTGATGACACGTCAAGCCGGATGTGCTCACGTTGCCAGAACTCCTTCATGGCACCCTTTAACAGATTGGTACCATTGTCTGTTATAATGCTGTGTGGAAAGCCAAACCGGAAGATCACCTTTTTGATGAATTGAACCGCCGTGGCTGCATCACACTTACTAACTGCCTCTGCCTCCACCCACTTCGTGAACTTATCAACCGCCACCAAGAGGTGGGTCTTCTTGTCCTTGGACCTCTTGAAAGGCCCAACCATATCCAGCCCCCAAGTCGCAAACGGCCAGGTGATTGGAATCATCCTCAATTCTTGAGCAGGTACATGAGCGCGCCTTGAGAATTTCTGACAGCCATCACATCTTTTGACCAAGTCCTCGGCATCAGCATGAGCTGTCAACCAATAGAAACCGTGACGAAACGCCTTGGCCACCAAAGATTTTGAACCAGCATGGTGACCACAATCTCCTTCGTGGATCTCTCGCAAAATTTCACGGCCTTCCTCAGGAGACACACAACGTTGAAATGCCCCTGTCACACTGCGATGATGTAACTCACCATTGATAATAGTCATGGACTTGGACCGCCGGATTATCTCCCTGGCCAAAGTTTCATCCTCTAGTAACTCGCCCCGGTTCATATACGCCAGATATGGAACCGTCCAATCCGGGATAACATGAAGAGCCGCCACCAACTGAGCTTCCGAATCAGGAACAGCCAAATCCTCTTCACCAGGGGGTTTGACGGACGGATTATGCAGAACATCCAGGAAGACATTAGGTGGAACCGGTTTACGTTGGGAACCCAGGCAGCTTAAAGTGTCCGCCGCTTCATTCTTCCGCCGGTCCACATGATCCACCTGATAACCTTTAAAGTGACCTGCAACAATATCCACCTCACGACGATATGCTGCCATGAGTGGGTCCTTGGAATCCCAAGTGCCGGACACTTGTTGAGCCACCAGATCCGAGTCACCGAAGCACTTAACTCGGCTTAGGTTCATCTCCTTAGCCATCCGAAGACCATGGAGTAAAGCCTCATATTTAGCTGCATTGTTAGTGCAAGGGAACATTAAACGGAGAACATAACAAAACTTATCACCTCGTGGGGAAGTTAATACGACTCCAGCCCCCGAGCCCTCCAATTGCCTAGACCCATCAAAATGAATAGTCCAATAAGTATGATTCGGCTTCTCTTCTAGCGCTTGTAGTTCTGTCCAATCATTGATGAAATCCACAAGTGCCTGAGATTTGATCGCCGTTCGGGGTATGTATTTCAACCCGTGAGGCCCGAGCTCTATAGCCCACTTAGCAATCCGGCCAGTTGCTTCCCTGTTCTGGATTATATCTCCCAACGGAGCAGAGTTGACCACCGTGATGGGATGACCTTGGAAATACTGCTTAAGCTTCCGGCTTGCCATAAAAACCACATACACCAATTTTTGCCAATGCGGGTACCTCTGCTTGGACTCAATAAGTACCTCACTGATATAGTAGACCGGCCGTTGAACCGGATATTCCTTTCCGGCCTCCTTGCGCTCCACCACAATAGCCACACTAACAACCCGAGCATTAGCTGCCACATATAGCAACAATGGTTCTTTGTCAACCGGAGCAGCAAGAACCGGCGGATTAGCCAGCTACCGCTTTAAGTCCTCAAATGCTTCATTAGCGGCGTCACTCCAGACGAAGTTATCCGTTTTCTTCAGCATCTGATACAAAGGGATGGCCTTCTCGCCAAGGCGACTGATAAACCGGCTCAACGCGGCAATCCGGCCAGCCAGGCGTTGAACATCATTGATACACTTCGGTTTGGCCAAGGAGGTGATGGCCTTGATCTTTTCCGGATTAGCTTCAATACCCCGGTTAGACACCAAAAAACCCAAGAGCTTGCCTGCAGGTACACCAAAGACGCACTTGGCCGGATTAAGCATCATTTTGTAAACCCGCAGGTTATCGAAGGTTTCCTTCAAGTCATCAATCAATGTCTCCTTCTTCCTTGATTTCACCACAATATTATCCACATAGGCCTGAACATTGCGGCCGATCTGTTTATGAAGACAATTCTGCACACACCATTGATAAGTCGTCTGGGCACTCTTGAGCCCAAAGGGCATGGACACATAGCAGAAGGCTCCAAAGGGAGTTATGAAGGCTGTCTTCTCCTGGTCCTCAACTGCCATTTTGATCTGATGATAACCAGAATATGCATCCAAAAAGCTTAAACGCTCGCAACCCGCCGTAGCATCAATAATTTGATCAATACGGGGAAGGGCAAAAGGATCTGCTGGACAAGCTTTGTTGAGATCTGTGTAGTCCACACACATACGCCAAGTGCCATTCTTCTTGAGGACCAGCATCGGATTAGCCAACCACTCAGGATGGAATACTTCAACGATAAATCCAGCCGCCAAGAGTCTGGCTACTTCTTCTCCAATAGCCTTGCGTCTTTCTTCATTGAACCGGCGGAGAAACTGCTTGACCGGTTTATACTTTGGATCAATGTTGAGAGTGTGCTCAGCGAGTTCTCTCGGTACACCTGGCATGTCAGAAGGCTTCCACGCAAAGATGTCCCGATTCTCACGGATGAACTCGATGAGCGTGCTTTCCTATTTTGGATCCAAGTTAGCGCTGATGCTAAATTGCTTGGACGAATCGCCGGGCACGAAGTCAACAAGCTTAGTCTCATCAGCCAATTTGAATTTCAGGGCCGGATCATGCTCTTTAGTTGGTTTCTTTAATGAAGTCATATCTGGCGGATCAACATTGTCCTTGTAAAACTTCAACTCTTCTGTTGCACAAACCGACTCAGTATAAGCCGCATCACCTTCTTCACACTCCAGAGCAATCTTGCGGCTCCCATGCATGGTTATAGTTCCCTTGTGACCCGGCATCTTGAGCTGCAGATAGACATAACAAGGTCGTGCCATAAACTTAGCATAAGCTGGTCGTCCAAATAGGGCATGATATGGGCTTCTGATTTTCACCACTTCAAAGGTCAAGGTTTCTGATCTCGAGTCATGCTCATCTCCAAAAGCCACCTCCAGAGCTATCTTACCAACAGGATATGCCGACTTACCAGGCACCACACCATGGAACACCGTATTGGACGGTTTAAGATTTTTATCTGTTAACCCCATGCGATGGAAAGTTTCATAATAAAGGATATTGATACTACTCCCTCCATCCATGAGTACCTTAGTGAACTTATAACCTCCCACCTGAGGTGCCACCACCAGAGCCAGATGACCCGGATTGTCAACCCGGAGTGGATGATCTTCTCTACTCCACACAATCGGCTGCTCGAACCAGCGCAAATAACGGGGCACCACCGGTTCAACGGCATTCACCGCCCTTTTATGAAGCTTCTGATCGCGCTTGTCCAAGCTAGTCGTGAAGACATGATACTGTCCGCTATTCAACTGCTTCGGGTTGCTCTGGTACCCGACTGCTGCTGCTGCTGATTGCCCTGATGATTATAGCCACCTTGGTTACCCTGATTACTTTGATTGTTATGTCCACCCTGATTACTGTGGAAGCCTGAACCGGAATTTCCTCCACCATAACCCGGCCCATGAGACCCGGGGCCCGAACCGCCTCCTGGTCCATGATCATACCGGAAAGAATCAGAATTTTTGAACTCTTGCATGATGTAACAATCTTTACAGAGGTGCGTGGACGGGATCTCCTTCGTCCCATGCTTTGGACAGGGCTGGTTCAACAGATAAGACAAATGGTCCGGATTAGGACTTTGCCCTCCACCGCGCTGGGGCGGTTTACCCTTACGCCTCTGGCCCTTGTCATGTGTATTAGTATTAGCCACAAAGTCTAAGCCGTGGTCCGCCTTACGCTTGCCGCCGTTTCCATGACCCGCCGGGTTGTGGTGCTGCCCCTTGGCGTTGCCGCTCTTTTTTCCCTTCCCTGTCTTATCATCGTCAGACTCGGGATCCTTGGTACTATCAGAGTCGGCATACTTCACCAGTGCAGTCATGAGGGTTCCCATGTCATTACAATGACGTTTGAGCCGTCCCAACTTCAACTTCAAGGGTTCAAACCGGCAATTGCCTTCCAATGTTAAAACTGCGGTGTCAGCGTTGATGCGGTCTGATGAATGCAAAATCTCCGAAACCCGGCGCACCCAATGGGTTGTTGACTTTCCTTCCTCCTGGACACAGGCAGCTAAGTCCACAATTGACATGGGCTGCTTGCATGTATCCTTGAAATTCTGAATAAACCGGGCTCTCAACTCGGCCCATGACCTGATAGAATTAGCCGGTAAGCTCTTTAGCCAAGTGCGGGCCGTCCCTTCTAGCATCATGGTGAAGTATTTCGCACATGCCGCATCATCCACATCCAGCATCTCCATGGCCATCTCATAGCTTTTGACCCATGTTTCAGGGGATAAATCGGTGGTGTAATTCGGCACCTTGCGCGGGCCCTTGAAATCCTTGGGCAGGCGCACATTGCGCAACGCCGGGACGAGACACGGCACTCCCAAAGAACTAGAGGTAACTCCTGGTTCCACCGATGTGGTTGGACGAACCGGAGTAAGCTGACGGGCTTCATGCTGCGCCGCTAACTCGGCCTCTCTGCGTGCCCGAGCCCGGTCCACCACCTCCTGAGCATCACCAGCACCACCCGCCGGGTTATTGCCACGGGGCGGATCACGGTTCCGCGCATTGCTTGACACTGCCAGTTCATCCATATGCCTGTTGTAACTCCGGCTTGGACGGGGAGTGGAATGAATCCGATCGCGACTATAGGAATAAGCCTCTTGTTGAACCAAGGCTGTCTGAAGAAGCTCCTTAACCCGACGCGTCTCGACCGCCGCCGGAGAATCGCCTTCGATCGGGATGGCCGCCAGCCGTGAAGCGGCAGCGACAATGTTGTCCATCGGGTTAGAGTAATGACCCAGTGACGTGGGGACATGCGGTGTTACAATGTTGTTCTGATGAGGCGGGTCCACCAAACGTGGCTGAACCGGCGCCCCTGCTCCAGGTAACTCCGTCCGGTTTACCACAGGCGGATTACTAGTCCCTGCTCCTGGGGTGTTAAAGAGATTTCTAGCGTCATAAACCGGCGGCAGGCGAGATCGGTGCCTCCTCTTCAGGACTTCGTTCGACGCACTCTGATCCAGCATAATCCGGTAAGCTTGTGCATCCAAAGCGGCCAGCTCCGCGGCCATCCTGGTATCCTCAGCTGCTAAGTCGGCTTTGGCCTGGGTGATCTGATCTTTCACTTTCGCGATTTCCGCATTGTGTGCATCCTGATCCGCCAGGTTAACCTCCGCCATCAGCGTTGCCAACGCGTCAAACAAATCAGATAGAACCTGAGCTGGCGGTCGCACAGGGCCTCCTGCCCCGGCCGCTATTGCCGCTGCCGATCCGGAAATCATCGCCACTACGGTCGAAGAGTGGAGCGTCGGTTGCGTACCGACAATGAAGATCGCAACCCGGTTTGGCAGATCAAAGGGGTCCGGAATACTGTCGCCATCGGAACAGCCCCCAATCCGGCCATCTTGTAACTGATATAACGACTCGGTCGATGACTCGTCGCCGGAATAAACGACGGTCTCACCACCAGATTCCGATCTATCCTCAGATTCCCCTCCATGGATAACTCCCACGAAGGCACGCTTCATGACAGGCTTGACCCGGGCAGATCTCGCACGCTGAGCCGTTTCGACGAGGTCGGTGCAGATGTCCGGCTCAGGGCCCAGTTCGCCGATCTTGCCAATGAAAATGTGTATGCCACCAAAGGGGACCCGGTACCCGTACTCGATTGAGCCGGCCTCGGGGCCCCAGCCTGCATCGTCGATGTAGAGCTTGCCGTGACGACTCTTGGTCATCCGGCCCACAGCGTAACCCTTTGAGTCCTTCGAAGTTGCCCTCCAAGAACTTGAAACCATCGTGCGATAGCCCCACGGTGGGCGCCAACTGTCATGGTTTTGTCACGGCAGATGTCCTAGAGAAAGGACTTAGTCGTGGAGCCATCACTACGGGTTAACTTAAAGGGGTTAAAGCGGACAAGGGACGCAAGAGAGTTTTATACTAGTTCGGCCCCTTACGATGAAGGTAAAAGCCTACATCTAGTTGTGATGGAATTGCTGGGGTTTCGATGACCAGGGAGCGAATACGCTTTGCCTGAGTCTCGAGTTGTTGTCTGTTGCCCTTGAACCGCCGCCGGGTCGTCCCCTTATATACATGGGTTGACGCCCGTCGGTTTACAGAATCCCGAGGCCGGCTCATAATCGTGTCCGGCTCGGTCTCTGCTACTTTTATCTTACAACACAAGTTTACATATCGGTGCCGGTTTATGTCTACAGGCCTTAAACTGGCTTTGGGCCCTGGGCCTTCATAAAGCGTCACCGTCTGTCTTCATGGACTTCAGATACAGATGAACTACTTATGGGGTTAACCCGGCTTCTCCTCGCCGGTTCACGCCCAGTGGCAATATCCCCAACAGTGTGCGTAGGAATTTTTTTGAAATTACTACATTCCCCAACACATACCCTCAGCCCCGAGGGTGAACTACTCCCTCCTCGTCATGGAGAGCGCCGGGATGATGAAGATGGCCGCCGGTGAGGGATCCCCCTCCGGCAGGGTGCCGGAACAGGGTCCCGATTGGTTTTTGGTGGCTACAGAGGCTTGCGGCGGCGGAACTCCCGATCTATGTTATTTTCTGGAGGTTTCTGTATTTATAGGAATTTTTGGCGTAGGTCTCACGTCAGGGGGGTCTCTGAGTCATCCACGAGGCACGCCCCCCACCCTCATGGTCAGCCCGGGACTCTTCTGGCCCAACTCTTTTACTCCGGGGGCTTCTTTTGGTCCATAAAAAATTGGCACATCAATTGGACTCCGTTTGGTATTCCTTTTCTGTAAAACTCAAAAACAAGGAAAAAACAGAAACTGGCACTGGGCTCTAAGTTAATAGGTTAGTCCCAAAAATCATATAAAATAGTATATAAATGCATATAAAACATCCTAGATGGATAATATAATAGCATGGAACAATCAAAAATTATAGATACGTTGGAGACGTATCATGGTGATTCATTGCATCTCCAGCAGTCCTGGCGATGCCCCACTGCAACAAGGTGGCCTGGCGGAGCTCCATGGCAGCACCGGCTGTTGGCGAACGTAGTAATTTCAAAAAAAATCCTATGCACACGCAAGATCGTGGTGATGCATAGCAACGAGAGGGGAGAGTGTGTCCACGTACCCTCGTAGACCGAAAGCGGAAGCGTTAGCATAACGCATTTGATGTAGTCGTACGTCTTCACGATCTAACCGATCAAGTACCGAACGCACGGCACCTCCGAGTTCTGCACACGTTCAACTCAATGACGTCCCTCGAACTCCGATCCAGCCGAGCTTTGAGGGAGAGTTCCGTCAGCACGACGGCATGGTGACGATGATGATGTTTTACCGACACAGGGCTTCACCTAAGCACCGCTACGATATTATCGAGGTGGATTATGGTGGAGGGGGCACCGCACACGGCTAAGAGATCCAAGAGATCAATTGTTGTTCCTCCAAGGGGTGCCTCCCTCCCCGTATATAAAGGAGTGGAGGAGGGGGAGGGGGCCGGCCACCCTAGGCGTGCCCCATGAGGAGTCCTACTCCCACCAGGGGTAGGACTCCCCCCTTCCAAGTGGGAGTAGGAGAGGAGAGGGAAGGAGAGAGAGGGGAAAGGAAAGGGGGCGCTGCCCCCCGCCTTGTCCAATTTGGACTGGGGGGAAGGGGGCGCGTGGCTGCCCTTGGCCGCCCCTCCTCTTCTCCACTAGGGCCCAATAGGCCCATTAGTCTCCCCGGGGGGTTCCAGTAACCCCCCGGTACTCCGGTATATGCCCGAAACTCCCCGAAACCATTCCGGTGTCCGAACATAGTCGTCCAATATATCGATCTTTACGTCTCGACCATTTCGAGACTCCTCGTCATGTCCGTGATCACATCCGAGACTCCGAACAACCTTCGGTACATCAAAACACATAAACTCATAATATAACCGTCATCGAACTTTAAGCGTGCGGACCCTACGGGTTCGAGAACTATGTAGACAGGACCGAGACACGTCTCTGGTCAATAACCAATAGCGGAACCTGGATGCTCATATTGGCTCCCATATATTCTACGAAGATCTTTATCGGTCAAACCGCATAACAACATACGTTGTTCCCTTTGTCATCGGTATGTTACTTGCCTGAGATTCGATCGTCGGTATCTCAATACCTAGTTCAATCTCGTTACCGACAAGTCTCTTTACTCCTTCTGTAATACATCATCTCGCAACTAACTCATTAGTTACAATGCTTGCAAGGCTTATAGTGATGTGCATTACCGAGTGGGCCCAGAGATACCTCTCCGACAATCGGAGTGACAAATCCTAATCTCGAAATACGCCAACCCAACAAGTACCTTCGGAGACACCTGTAGAGCACCTTTATAATCACCCATTTACGTTGTGACATTTGGTAGCACACAAAGTGTTCCTCCGGTAAACGGGAGTTGCATAATCTCATAGTCATAGGAACATGTATAAGTCATGAAGAAAGCAATAGCAGAATACTAAACGATCAAGTGCTAAGCTAATGGAATGGGTCAAGTCAATCACATCATTCTCCTAATGATGTGATCCCGTTAATCAAATGACAACTCATGTCAATGGCTAGGAAACATAACCATCTTTGATCAACGAGCTAGTCAAGTAGAGGCATACTAGTGACACTCTGTTTGTCTATGTATTCACACAAGTATTATGTTTCCGGTTAATACAATTCTATCATGAATAATAAACATTTATCATGATATAAGGAAATAAATAATAACTTTATTATTGCCTCTAGGGCATATTTCCTTCAGTCTCCCACTTGCACTAGAGTCAATAATCTAGATTACACAGTAATGATTCTAACACCCATGGAGCCTTGGTGCTGATCATGTTTTGCTCGTGGAAGAGGCTTAGTCAACGGGTCTGCAACATTCAGATCCGTATGTATCATGCAAATTTCTATGTCTCCCACCTGGACTTGATCCCGGATGGAGTTGAAGCATCTCTTGATGTGCTTGGTTCTCTTGTGAAATCTGGATTCCTTTGCCAAGGCAATTGCACCAGTATTGTCACAAAAGATTTTCATTGGACCCGATGCACTACGTATGACACTGATACATCTCCAACGTATCTATAAATTTTGATTCTTCATGCTATATTATCTTCTGTTTTGGACATTATTGGGCTTTATTATTCACTTTTACATTATTTTTGGGACTAACCTATTAACCGGAGGCCCAACCCAGAATTGCTGTTTTTTGCCTGTTTCAGAGTTTCGCAGAAAAAGAATATCAAACGGAGTCCAAACGGAATGAAACCTTTGGGAACGTGATTTTTAGAACGAACATGATCCAGGAGACTTGGACCCTACGTCAAGGAAGCTACCAGGAAGCCACGAGGAAGGGGCCGCGCCTACCCCCCAGGCGCGCCCTCCACCCTCGTGGGCCCCACGTTGCTCCACCGACGTACTTCTTCCTCCTATATATACCTACGTACCCCCAAACGATCAGATACGGAGCCAAAAACCTAATTCCACTGCCGCAACCTTCTGTACCCACGAGATCCCATCTTGGGGCCTATTCCGGAGCTCCGCCGGAGGGGGAATCGATCACGGAGGGCTTCTACATCAACACCATAGCCTCTCCGATGAAGTGTGAGTAGTTTACCTCAGACCTTCGGGTCCATAGTTATTAGCTAGATGGCTTCTTCTCTCTTTTTGGATCTCAATACAATGTTCTCCCCCTCTCTTGTGGAGATCTATTCGATGTAATCTTCTTTTTGCGGTGTGTTTGTTGAGGCCGATGAATTGTGGGTTTATGATTAAGTTTATCTATGAACAATATTTGAATCTTCTGAATTCTTTTATGTATGATTGGTTATCTTTGCAAGTCTCTTCGAATTATCAGTTTGGTTTGGCCTACTAGATTGATCTTTATTGCAATGGGAGAAGTGCTTAGCTTTGGGTTCAATCTTGCGGTGTCCTTTCCCAGTGACAGTAGGGGCAGCAAGGCATGTATTGTATTGTTGCCATCGGGGATAACAAGATGGTTTTTTTAATCATATTGCATGAATTTATCCCTCTACATCATGTCATCTTGCTTAAAGCGTTACTCTGTTCTTATGAACTTAATACTCTAGATGCATGCTGGATAGCGGTCGATGTGTGGAGTAATAGTAGTAGATGCAGGCAGGAGTCGGTCTACTTGTCTCGGACGTGATGCCTATATACATGATCATACCTAGATATTCTCATAACTATGCTCAATTCTGTCAATTGCTCAACAGTAATTTGTTCACCCACCATAAAATATTTATGCTCTTGAGAGAAGCCACTAGTGAAACCTATGGCCCCCAAATCTATTTTCCATCATATTAATCTTCCAACACTTTGTTATTTCCGTTGCTTTTATTTTACTTTGCATCTTTATCATAAAAATACCAAAAATATTATCTTATCATATCTATCAGATCTCACTCTCGTAAGTGACCGTGTAGGGATTGACAACCCCTTATCACGTTGGTTGCGAGGATTTATTTGTTTCTGTAGGTGCGAGGGACTCGCGCGTAGCCTCCTATTGGATTGATACCTTGGTTCTCAAAAACTGAGGGAAATACTTACGCTACTTTGCTGCATCACCCTTTCCTCTTGAGGGGAAAACTAACGCAGTGCTCAAGAGGTAGCAAGAAGGATTTCTGGCACCGTTGCCGGGGAGGTCTACGCAAAAGTCAACATACCAAGTACCCATCACAAACCCTTATCTCCCGCATTACATTATTTGCCATCTGCCTCTCGTTTTCCTCTCCCCCACTTCACCTTTGCCGTTTTATTCGCCCTCTCTTTTTCGTTTGCCTCTTTTTCGCTTGCTTTTTGTTTGCTCGTGTGTTGGATTGCTTGTTTGTCACGATGGCTCAAGATAACACTAAATTGTGTGACTTTACCAATACCAACAACAATGATTTCCTTAGCACTCCGATTGCTCCTCTTACCAATACTAAATCTTGTGAAATCAATGATGCTTTGTTGAATCTTGTTATGAAAGATCAATTCGCCGGCCTTCCTAGTGAAGATGTCGCTACTCATCTAAATAGCTTTATTGATTTGTGTGATATGCAAAAGAAGAAAGATGCGGACAATGATATTATTAAATTGAAGCTATTTCCTTTTTCGCTTAGAGATCGTGCTAAAGCTTGGTTTTCATCTTTGCCTAAAAATAGCATTGATTCATGGAATAAGTGCAAAGATGCTTTTATTTCTAAGTATTTTCCTCCCGCTAAGATCATCTCTCTTAGAAACGATATTATGAATTTTAAGCAACTTGATCATGAACATGTTGCACAAGCTTGGGAGAGGATGAAATTAATGATACGTAATTGCTCTACTCATGGTTTGAATTTGTGGATGATTATACAAAAATTTTATGCCGGATTGAATTTTGCTTCTAGAAATCTTTTAGATTCGGCCGCGGGAGGCACTTTATGGAAATCACTTTAGGAGAAGTGATACGTCTCCAACGTATCTATAACTTTTGATTGCTCCATGCTACATTATCTACTGTTTTGGACATTATTAGGCTTTATTATTCACTTTTACATTATTTTTGGGACTAACCTATTAACCGGAGGCCCAGCCCAGAATTGCTGTTTTTTGCCTATTTCAGAGTTTCGCAGAAAAAGAATATCAAACGGAGTCCAAACGGAATGAAACCTTCGGGAACGTGATTTTTGGAACGAACAAGATCCAGGAGACTTGGACCCTACGTCAAGCAACCAACAGGGAAGCCACGAGGTAGGGGGCGCGCCTACCCCCCCCCCCCCAGGGCGCGCACTCCACCCTCGTGGGGCCCCTGTTGCTCCACCGACGTACTTCTTCCTCCTATATATACCTACGTACCCCCAAACGATCAGATACGGAGCCAAAACCTAATTCCACCGCCGCAACCTTCTATACCCACGAGATCCCATCTTGGGGCATGTTTTGGAGCTCCGCCGAAGGGGCATCCATCACGGAGGGCTTCTACATCAACACCATAGCCTCTCCGATGAAGTGGGAGTAGTTTACCTCAGACCTTCGGGTCCATAGTTAGTAGCTAGATGGCTTTCTCTCTCTTTTTGGATCTCAATACAATGTTCTCCCCCTCTCTCATGGAGATCTATTCGATGTAATCTTCTTTTGCGGTGTGTTTGTTGAGACCGATGAATTGTGGGTTTATGATGAAGTTTATCTATGAACAATATTTGAATCTTCTCTGAATTCTTTTATGTATGATTGGTTATCTTTACAAGTCTCTTCGAATTATCAGTTTGGTTTGGCCTACTAGATTGATCTTTCTTCCAATGGGAGAAGTGCTTAGCTTTGGGTTCAATCTTGTGGTGTCCTTTCCCAGTGACAGTAGGGGCAGCAAGGCATGTATAGTATTGTTGCCATCGAGGATAACAAGATGGGGTTTTTGTCATATTGCATGAATTTATCCCTCTACATCATGTCATCTTGCTTAAGGCGTTACTCTGTTCTTATGAACTTATACTCTAGATGCATGCTGGATAGCGGTCGATGTGTGGAGTAATAGTAGTAGATGCAGGCAGGAGTCGGTGTACTTGTCTCGGACGTGATGCCTATATACATGATCATACCTAGATATTCTCATAACTATGCTCAATTCTTTCAATTGCTCAACAGTAATTTGTTCACCCACTGTAGAATACTTATGCTCTCGAGAGAAGCCACTAGTGAAACCTATGGCCCCCGGGTCTATCTTCATCATATTAATCTTCCAACACTTAGTTATTTCCGTTGCTTTCTATTTTACTTTGCATCTTTATCACAAAATACCAAAAAAATTATCCTATCGTATCTATCAGATCTCACTCTCGTAAGTGACCGTGTAGGGATTGACAACCCCTTATCGCGTTGGTTGCGAGGATTTATTTGTTTTGTGTAGGTGAGAGGGACTCGCGCTTAGCCTCCTACTGGACTGATACCTTGGTTCTCAAAAACTGAGGGAAATACTTACGCTACTTTGCTGCATCACCCTTTCCTCTTCAAGGGAAAACCAACGCAGTGCTCAAGAGGTAGCAAGAAGGATTTCTGGCGCCGTTGCCGGGGAGGTCTACGCAAAAGTCAACATACCAAGTACCCATCACAAACCCTTATCTCCCGCATTACATTATTTGCCATTTGCCTCTCGTTTTCCTCTCCCCCACTTCACCCTTGCCTTTTTTTCGCCCTCTCTATTCCGTTTGCCTCTTTTTGCCCATACCTTGTTTGCTCGTGTGTTGGATTTCTTGTTTGTCACGATGGCTCAAGATAATACCAAATTGTGTGACTTTACCAATACCAACAATAATGATTTCCTTAGCACTCCGATTGCTCCTCTTACCGATACTGAATCTTGTGAAATCAATGTTGCTTTGTTGAATCTTGTCATGAAAGATCAATTCACTGGCCTTCCTAGTGAAGATGCCGCTACTCATCTAAATAGCTTCGTTGATTTGTGTGATATGCAAAAGAAGAAAGATGTTGATAATGATATTATTAAATTGAAGCTATTTCCTTTTTCGCTTAGGGATCGTGCTAAAGCTTGATTTTCGTCTTTGCCTAAAAATAGTATTGATTCTTGGAATAAGTGCAAAGATGCTTTTCTCTCTAAGTATTTTCCTCCCGCAAAGATCATCTCTCTTAGAAACGATATTATGAATTTTAAGCAACTTGATCATGAACATGTTGCACAAGCTTGGGAGAGGATGAAATTAATGATACGTAATTGCCCTACTCATGGTTTGAATTTGTGGATGATTATACAAAAAATTTATGCCGGATTGAATTTTGCTTCTAGAAATCTTTTAGATTCGGCCGCGGGAGGCACTTTTATGGAAATCACTTTGGGAGAAGCTACTAAACTCCTAGATAATTTTATGGTTAATTATTCTCAATGGCACACTGAAAGATCTACTAATAAAAAAGTGCATGCGATAGAAGAAATTAATGTTTTGAGTGGAAAGATGGATGAACTTATGAAATTATTTGCTACTAAGAGTGTTTCTTCTGATCCTAACGATATCCCCTTGTCTACTTTGATTGAGAATAATAATGAATCTATGGATGTGAATTTTGTCGGTAGGAATAATTTTGGTAACAACGCGTATAGAGGAAACTTTAATCCTAGGCCTTATCCTAGCAATTCCTCTAATAATTATGGTAATTCCTACAACAATTCTTATGGAAATTTTAATAAGATGCCCTCTGAATTTGAGACTAGTGTTAAAGAGTTTATGAATTCTCAAAAGAATTTCAATGCTTTGCTTGAAGAAAAATTGCTTAAAGTTGATGAATTGGCTAGGAACGTTGATAGAATTTCTCTTGATGTTGATTCTTTAAAACTGAGATCTATTCCTCCTAAGCATGATATCAATGAGTCTCTCAAAGCCATGAGAATTTTCATTGATGAGTGCAAAGAAAGAACCGCTAGGATGCATGCTAAGAAAGATTGCTTTATGAAAGTGTGTTCTTCAAATTTCTATGAAAATAAAGATGAAGATCTAAAAGTTATTGATGTGTCCCCTATTAAATCTTTGTTTTGCAATATGAATCTTGATAATGATGGGACTGAATATGATCCACCTTTACCTAGAAGGCGTTCCAAAAATTCGGAGTTTTTAGATCTTGATGCTAAATTTGATAAAAGTGGGATTGAAGAGAACAAAACCCTAGATATTAATAAACCCACTATTTTGGATTTCAAGGAATTTAATTATGATAATTTCTCTTTGATAGATTGTATTTCCTTGTTGCAATCCGTGCTAAATTCTCCTCATGCTTATAGTCAAAATAAAGCTTTTACCAAACATATCGTTGATGCCTTGATACAATCTTATGAAGAAAAGCTTGAGTTGGAAGTTTCTATCCCTAGAAAACTTTATGATGAGTTGGAACCTGCTATTAAAATTAAGATTAAAGATCATGAAGCCTATGCTTTGTGTGATTTGGGTGCTAGTGTTTCCACGATTCCAAAAACTTTGTGCGATTTGCTAGGTTTCCGTGATTTTGATGATTGCTCTTTAAACTTGCACCTTGCGGATTCCACTATTAAGAAACCTATGGGAAGAATTAATGATGTTCTTATTGTTGCAAATAGGAACTATGTGCCCGTAGATTTTATCGTTCTTGATATAGATTGCAATCCTTCATGTCCTATTATTCCTGTTAGACCTTTCCTTAGAACGATTGGTGCAATTATTGATATGAGGGAAGGGAATATTAGATTCCAATTTCCATTAAAGAAAGGCATGGAACACTTCCCTAGGAAGAAAATAAAACTACCATATGAATCTATCATGAGAGCCACTTATGGATTGCCCACCAAAGATGGCAATACCTAGATCTATCCTTGCTTTTATGCCTAGCTAGGGGCGTTAAACGATAGCGCTTGTTGGGAGGCAACCCAATTTTATTTTTAGTTTTTTGCTTTTTGCTTCTGTTTAGGAATAAATATTTGTTCTAGCCTCTGGTTAGATGTGTTTTTATGTTTTAATTAGTGTTTGTGCCAAGTTAAACCTATAGGATCTTCTTGGATGATAGTTATTTGATCTTGCAGAAAATTCCAGAAACTTTCTGTTCACGAAAATAATTGTTAAAAATCACCAGAAGGTGATAAAATATTGATTCCAATTGATGCTGATCAATAAACAAATTGTCTAGGTCTTCCTATTTTGGATGATTTTTTGGAGTTCCAGAAGTTTGCGTTAGTTACAGATTACTACAGACTGTTCTGTTTTTGACAGATTCTGTTTTTCGTGTGTTGTTTGCTTATTTTGATGAACCTATGGCTAGTAAAATAGTTTATAAACCATAGTGAAGTTGGAATCCAGTAGGTTTAACACCAATATAAATAAAGAATGAGTTCATTACAGTACCTTGAAGTGGTCTTTTGTTTTCTTTCGCTAACGGAGCTCACGAGATTTTCTGTTAAGTTTTGTGTTGTGAAGATTTCAAGTTTTGGGTAAAAGATTTGATGGATTATGGAACAAGGAGTGGCAAGAGCCTAAGCTTTGGGATGCCCATGGCACCCCCAAGATAATCTAAGGACACCTAAAAGCCAAAGCTTGGGGATGCCCCGGAAGGCATCCCCTCTTTCGTCTACTTCCATCGGTAACTTTACTTGGAGCTATATTTTTATTCACCACATGATATGTGTTTTGCTTGGAGCGTCTTGTATGATTTGAGTATTTGCTTTTTAGTTTACCACAATCATACTTGATGTACACACCTTTTGAGAGAGACACACATGATTCGGAAATTATTAGAATACTCTATGTGCTTCACTTATATCTTTTGAGTTATATAGTTTTTGCTCTAGTACTTCACTTATATCTTTTAGAGCACGGTGGTGGATTTGTTTTATAGAAACTATTGATCTCTCATACTTCACTTAGATTATTTTGAGAGTCTTAAATAACATGGTAATTTGCTTAAATAATCCTAATATGCTTGGTACACGAGATCAGTAAAAACTTTCTTATGAGTGTGTTGAATACTAAGAGAAGTTTGATGCTTGATGATTGTTTTGAGATATGAAGATGGTGATATTAGAGTCATGCTAGTTGAGTAGTTTTGAATTTGAGAAATACTTGTGTTAAAGTTTGTGATTCCCGTAGCATGCACGTATTGTGAACCATTATGTGATGAAGTCGGAGCATGATTTATTTATTGATTGTCTTCCTTATGAGTGGCGGTCGGGGACGAGTGATGGTCTTTTCCTACCAATCTATCCCCCTAGGAGCATGCGCGTAATACTTTGTTTTGATAACTTGTAGATTTTTGCAATAAGTATATGAGTTCTTTATGACTAATGTTGAGTCCATGGATTATACGCACTTTTCCTCCTTCCACCATTGTTAGCCTCTCTAATATCGCGCACTTTTCGCCGGTATCATACACCCACCATATACCTTCCTCAAAACAGCCACCATACCTACCTATTATGGCATTTCCATAGCCATTCCGAGATATATTGCCATGCAACTTACCACCGTTCCGTTTACTATGACACGCTCCATCATTGTCATATTGCTTCGCATGATCATGTAGTTCACATTGTATTTGTGGCAAAGCCACCGTTCATAATTCTTTCATACATGTCACTCTTGATTCATTGCATATCCCGGTACACCGCCGGAGGCATTCACATAGAGTCATATTTTGTTCTAAGTATTGAGTTGTAATTTTTTGAGTTGTAAGTAAATAAAAGTGTGATGATCATCATTTTTATAGCATTGTCCCAAGTGAGGAAATGATGATGGAGACTATGATTCCCCCACAAGTCGGGATGAGACTCCGGACGAAAATAAGAGGCCATAAAAAAGGCCCAAATAAAAAAAATTGAGAGAAAAAGAGAGAAGGGACAATGTTACTATCCTTTTACCACACTTGTGCTTCAAAGTAGCACCATGATCTTCATGATAGAGAGTCTCCTATGATATCACTTTCATATACTAGTGGGAATTTTTCATTATAGAACTTGGCTTGTATATTCCAATGATGGGCTTCCTCAAAATGCCCTAGGTCTTCATGAGCAAGCGAGTTGGATGCACACCCACTTAGTTTCTTTTATTGAGCTTTCATATACTTATAGCTCTAGTGCATCCATTGCATGGCAATCCCTACTCACTCACATTGTTATCTATTGATGGGCATCTCCATAGCCCGTTGATACGCCTAGTTGATGTGAGACTATCTTCTCCTTTTTGTCTTCTCCACAACCACCATTGTATTCCACATATAGTGCTAAGTCCATGGCTCACGCTCATGTATTGCGTGAAGATTGAAAAAGTTTGAGAACGTCAAAAGTATGAAACAATTGCTTGCCTTGTCATCGGGGTTGTGCATGATTTAAATATTTTTTGTGGTGAAGATAGAGCATAGCCAGACTATATGATTTTGTAGGGATAACTTTCTTTGGCCATGTTATTTTGAGAAGACATAATTGCTTAGTTAGTATGCTTGAAGTATTATTATTTTTATGTCAATATTAAACTTTTGTCTTGAATCTTTTGGATCTGAATATTCATACCACAATTAAGAAGAATTACATTGAAATTATGCCAAGTAGCATTCCACATCAAAAATTCCGTTTTTATCATTTACCTACTCGGGGACGAGCAGGAATTAAGCTTGGGGATGCTTGATACGTCTCCAATGTATCTATAATTTTTGATTGCTCCATGCTATATTATCTTCTGTTTTGGACACTATTGGGCTTTATTATTCACTTTTATATTATTTTTGGTGTTAATCACATGGTGATGTGAACTATTGGTGTTAAATCACATGGCGATGTGAACTAGATTATTGACTCTAGTGCAAGTGGGGGACTGAAGGAAATATGCCCTAGAGGCAATAATTATTTATTTCCTTATATCATGATAAATTTTTATTATTCATGCTAGAATTGTATTAACCGAAAACATGATACATGTGTGAATACATAGACAAACAGAGTGTCACTAGTATGCCTCTACTTGACTAGCTCGTTGATCAAAGATGGTTATGTTTCCTAGCCATTGACATGAGTTGTCATTTGATTAAGGGGATCACATCATTAGGAGAATGATGTGATTGACTTGACCCATTCCATTAGCTTAGCACTCGATCGTTTAGTATTCTGCTATTGCTTTCTTCATGACTTATACATGTTCCTATGACTATGAGATTATGCAACTCCCGTTTACCGGAGGAACACTTTGCGTGCTACCAAACGTCACAACATAACTGGGTGATTATAAAGGTGCTCTACAGGTGTCTCCAAAGGTACTTGTTGGTTGGCGTATTTCGAGATTAGGATTTGTCACTCCGATTGTCGGAGAGGTATCTCTAGGCCCACTCGGTAATGCACATCACTATAAGCCTTGCAAGCATTGCAACTAATGAGTTAGTTGCGGGATGATGTATTACGGAACGAGTAAAGAGACTTGCCGGTAACGAGATTGAACTAGGTATTGAGATACCGACGATCGAATCTCGGGCAAGTAACATACCGATGACAAAGGGAACAACATATGTTGTTATGCGGTCTGACCGATAAAGATCTTCGTAGAATATGTCGGAGCCAATATGGGCATCCAGGTCCCGCTATTGGTTATTGACCAGAGAGGTGTCTTGGTCATGTCTACATAGTTTTCGAACCCGTAGGGTCCGCACGCTTAACGTTCGTTGACGATATAGTACTATGAGTTATGTATGTTGGTGACCGGATGTTGTTCGGAGTTCCGGATAAGATCACAGACATGACGAGGAACTCCGGAATGGTCCGGAAGTAAATATTGATATGTGGATAGTAGTGTTTGATCTCCGGAAGGGTTCCAGAATCCATCAGAAGGGGTTCTGGATGTTTCCCGAAATGTTTGGGCACGAGAACACTTTATCTGGGCCAAAGGGGAAAGCCCACGAGGTTTTTGGACAGCGCAAAAGGAAGTTTTGCGGAGTCCAGGGGCCAGACGCCAGGGTCCCTGGCGTCTGGGTCCAGACGCCGGGAACTCTGGCGTCTGGCCCTGGAGTCCGAGAAGGACTCTTGCCTTTCGGGTGAAACCGACTTTGTGGAGGCTTTTACTCCAAGTTTCGACCCCAAGGCTCAACATATAAATAGAGGGGTAGGGCTAGCACCCAAGACAGATCAAGAAACACCAAGCCGTGTGCCGGCAACCTCGTCCCCTCTAGTTTATCCTCCATCATATTTTTCGTAGTGCTTAGGCGAAGCCCTGCGGAGATTGTTCTTCACCAACACCGTCACCACGCCGTCGTGCTGCCGGAACTCATCTACTACTTCGCCCGTCTTGCTGGATCAAGATGCGAGGACGTCATCGAGCTAAACGTGTGCAGAACTCGGAGGTGCCGTGCGTTAGGTACTTAGATCGGTCGGATCGTGAAGACGTAGGACTACATCAACCGCGTTGATAAACGCTTCCGCTTTCGGTCTACGAGGGTACGTAGACAATACTCTCCCCTCTCGTTGCTATGCATCACCATGACTTGCGTGTGCATAGGAATTTTTTTGAAGTTACTACGTTCCCCAACAGTGGCACCCGAGCCTAGTTTTATGCGTTGATGTTATTTGCACGAGTAGAACACAAGTGAGTTGTGGGCAATACAAGTCATACTGCTTACCAGCATGTCATACTTTGGTTCGACGGTATTGTTGGATGAAGCGGCCCGGACCGACATTACGCGTACGTGCTACCTCTTGAGCACTGCGTTGGTTTTCCCTTGAAGAGGAAAGGGTGATGCAGTAAAGCAGCGTAAGTATTTCCCTCAGTTTTTTAGAACCAAGGTATCAATCCAGTAGGAGGCCACGCATGAGTCCCTCACACCTACACAAACAAATAAATCCTCGCAACCAACGCGATAAGGGGTTGTCAATCCCTACACGGTCACTTACGAGAGTGAGATCTGATAGATATGATAAGATAATATTTTTGGTATTTTTATGATAAAGATGCAAAGTAAAGAGAGCAAAATAAAAGGCAATGGAAATAGCTTGCTGTTGGAAGATTAATATGATGGAAAATAGACCCGGGGGCCATAGGTTTCACTAGTGGCTTCTCTCAACAGCATAAGTATTTACGGTGGGTGAACAAATTACTGTTGAGCAATTGACAGAATTGAGCATAGTTATGAGAATATCTAGGTATGATCAAGTATATAGGCATCACGTCCGAGACAAGTAGACCGACTCCTGCCTGCATCTACTACTATTACTCCACACATCCACCGCTATCCAACATGCATCTAGAGTATTAAGTTCATAAGAACAGAGTAACGCTTTAAGCAAGATGACATGATGTAGAGGGATAAACTCATGCAATATGATATAAACCCCATCTTGTTATCCTCGATGGCAACAATACAATACGTGCCTTGCTGCCCCTACTGTCACTGGGAAAGGACACCGCAAGATTGAACCCAAAGCTAAGCACTTCTCCCATTGCAAGAAAGATCAATCTAGTAGGCCAAACCAAACTGATAATTCGAAGAGACTTGCAAAGATAACCAATCATACATAAAAGAATTCAGAAGATTCAAATATTGTTCATAGATAAACTTGATCATAAACCCACAATTCATCGGTCTCAACAAACACACCGCAAAAGAAGATTACATCGAATAGATCTCCACGAGAGAGGGGGAGAACATTGTATTGAGATCCAAAAAGAGAGAAGAAGCCATCTAGCTAATAACTATGGACCCGAAGGTCTAAGGTAAACTACTCACACATCATCGGAGAGGCTATGGTGTTGAGTAGAAGCCCTCCATGATGGATGCCCCCTCCGGTGGAGCTCCGGAATAGGCCCCAAGATGGGATCTCACGGGTACAGAAGGTTGCAGCGGTGGAATTAGGTTTTTGGCTCCATATCTGGTAGTTTGGGGGTACGTAGGTATATATAGGAGGAAAGAGTACGTCGGTGGAGCAACAGGGGGCCCACGAGGGTGGAGGGCGCGCCTAGGGGGGGTAGGTGTGCCCCCTACCTCTTGGCTTCCTAGTTGATTTCTTGACGTAGAGTCCAAGTCCTCTGGATCATGTTCGTTCCGAAAATCACGTTCCCGAAGGTTTCATTTCGTTTGGACTCCGTTTGATATTCTTTTTCTGTGAAACTCTGAAATAGGCAAAAAACAGCAATTCTGGGCTGGGCCTCCGGTTAATAGGTTAGTCCCAAAATAATATAAAAGTGTATAATAAAGCCCAATAATGTCCAAAACAGAATATAATATAGCATGGAACAATCAAAAATTATAGATACGTTGGAGACGTATCAAGCATCCCCAAGCTTAATTCCTGCTCGTCCTCGAGTAGGTAAATGATAAAAACAGAATTTTTGATGTGGAATGCATCTTGGCATAATTTGAATGTAATTCTTCTTAATTGTGGTATGAATATTCAGATCCGAAAGATTCAAGATAAAAGTTCAATATTGACATAAAAATAATAATACTTCAAGCATACTAACTAAGCAATTATGTCTTCTCAAAATAACATGGCCAAAGAAAGTTCATCCCCACAAAATCATATAGTTTAGTCATGCTCCATTTTCTTCACACAAGAATGCTCTCATCATGCACAACCCCGATGACAAGCCAAGCAATTGTTTCATACTTTAGTAATCTCAAACTTTTGCAACTTTCACGCAATACATGAGCGTGAGCCATGGATATAGCACTATGGGTGGAATAGAATATAATGATGGGGGTTATGTGGAGAAGACAAAAGGAGAAAGTCTCACATCAACGAGGCTAATCAATGAGCTATGGAGATGCCCATCAATTGATGTTAATTCAAGGAGTAGGGATTGCCATGCAACGGATGCAATAGAGCTATAAATATATGAAAGCTCAACAAAAGAAACTAAGTGGGTGTGCATCTAACTTGCTTGCTCACGAAGACCTAGGGCACTTGAGGAGGCCCATTGTTGGAATATACAAGCCAAGTTCTATAATGAAAAATTCCCACTAGTATATGAAAGTGACAAAACAAGAGACTCTCTATCATGAAGATTATGGTGCTACTTTGAAGCACAAGTGTGGTAAAAGGATAGTAACATTGTCCCTTCTCTCTTTTTCTCTCATTTTTTTGGGCCTTCTTTTTTTTATTCCTCACTTGGGACAATGCTCTAAATGATGATCATCACACTTCAATTTATTTACAACTCAATGATTACAACTCGATACTAGAACAAAGTATGACTCTATATGAATGCCTCCGGCGGTGTACCGGGATATGCAATGAACCAAGAGTGACATGTATGAAAGAATTATGAACGGTGGCTTTGCCACAAATACTATGTCAACAACATGATCATGCAAAGCAATATGACAATGATGAACGTGTCATGATAAACGGAACGGTGGAAAGTTGCATGGAATATATCTCGGAATGGCTATGGAAATGCCATAATAGGTAGGTATGGTGGCTGTTTTGAGGAAGATATAAGGAGGTTTATGTGTGAAAGAGCGTGTCATATCACGGGGTTTGGATGCACCGGCGAAGTTTGCACCAACTCTCAATGTGAGAAAGGGCAATGCACGGTACCGAAGAGGCTAGCAATGATGGAAAGGTGAGAGTGCGTATAATCCATGGACTCAACATGAGTCATAAAGAACTCACATACTTATTGCAAAACTCTACAAGTCATCAAAAACCAAGCACTACGCGCATGCTCCTAGGGGGATAGATTGGTAGGGAAAGACCATCGCTCGTTCCCGACCGCCACTCATAAGGAGGACACTCAAAGAACACCTCATGTTTCAAATTTGTTACATAACGTTTACCATACGTGCATGCTACGGGGCTTGCAAACTTCAACACAAGTATTTCTCAAATTCACAACTACTCAACTAGCACAACTTTGATATCACTACCTCCATGTCTCAAAACAATCATCACGCATCAAACTTCTCTTAGTATTCAACATACTCATAAGAAAGTTTTTACTAGTCTTGAATACCTAGCATATTAGGGTTATTTAAGCAAATTACCATGCTGTTTAAGGCTCTCAAAATAATCTAAGTTAAGCATGAGAGAATAATAGTTTCTATAAAACAAAACCACCACCGTGCTCTAAAAGATATAAGTGAAGTACTAGAGCAAAAACTATATAACTCAAAAGATATAAGTGAAGCACATAGAGTATTCTAATAATTTCCGAATCATGTGTGTCTCTCTCAAAAGGTGTGTACAGCAAAGATGATTGTGGTAAACTAACAAATAAAGACTCAAATCATACAAGACGCTCCAAGCAAAACACATATCATATGGTGAATAAAAATATAGCTCCAAGTAAAGTTACCGATGGAAGTAGACGAAAGAGGGGATGCCTTCCGGGGCATCCCCAAGCTTTGGCTTTTAGGTGTCCTTAGATTATCTTGGGGGTGCCATGGGCATCCCCAAGCTTAGGCTCTTGCCACTCCTTGTTCCATAATCCATCAAATCTTTTACCCAAAACTTGAAAACTTCACAACACAAAACTCAGCGGAAAATCTCGTGAGCTCCATTAGCGAAAGAAAACAAAAGACCACTTCAAGGTACTGTAATGAACTCATTCTTTATTTATATTGGTGTTAAACCTACTGTATTCCAACTTCTCTATGGTTTATAAACTATTTTACTAGCCATAGATTCATCAAAATAAGCAAACAACACACGAAAAACAGAATCTGTCAAAAACAGAACAGTCTGTAGTAATCTGTAACTAACACAAACTTCTGGAACTCCAAAAAATTCAACCAAAATAGGAAGACCTATAAAATTTGTTTATTGATCAGCATCAATTGGAATCAATATTTTATCACGTTCTGGTGATTTTTAACAATTGTTTTCGTGAACAGAAAGTTTCTGGAATTTCAGCAAGATCAAATAACTATCATCCAAGAAGATCCTATAGGTTTAACTTGGCACAAACACTAATTAAAACATAAAAACAATCTAACCAGAGGCTAGATCAAAGATTTATTCCTAAACAGAAGCAAAAAGCAAAAAACTAAAAATAAAATTGGGTTGCCTCCCAACAAGCGCTATCGTTTAACGCCCCTAGCTAGGCATAAAAGCAAGGATAGATCTAGGTATTGCCATCTTTGGTAGGCAATCCATAAGTGGCTCTCATAATAGATTCATAAGGTAATTTTATTTCTTTCTAGGGAAGTGTTCCATGCCTTTCTTTAATGGAAATTGGAATCTAATATTCCCTTCCTTCATATCAATAATTGCACCAATCGTTCTAAGGAAAGGTCTACCAAGAATAATAGGACATGAAGGATTGCAATCTATGTCAAGAACAATAAAATCTACGGGCACATAGTTCCTATTTGCAACAATAAGAACATCATTAATTCTTCCCATAGGTTTCTTAATAGTGGAATCCGCAAGGTGCAAGTTTAAAGAACAATCATCAAATTCACGGAAACCTAATAAATCGCATAAAGTTTTTGGAATCGTGGAAACACTAGCACCCAAATCACACAAAGCATAGCATTCATGATCTTTAATTTTAATTTTAATAGTAGGTTCCCACTCATCATAAAATTTTCTAGGGATAGAAACTTCCAACTCAAGTTTTTCTTCATAAGATTGCATCAAAGCATCAACGATATGTTTGGTAAAGGCTTTATTTTGAGTGTAAGCATGAGGAGAATTTAGCACGGATTGCAACAAGGAAATACAATCTATCAAAGATAAATTATCATAATTAAATTCCTTGAAATCCAAAATAGTGGGTTCATTAATATCTAGAGTTTTGATCTCTTCAATCCCACTTTTATCAATTTTAGCATCAAGATCTAAAAACTCCGAATTTCTGGAACGCCTTCTAGGTAAAGGTGGATCATATTCAGTCCCATCATTATCAAGATTCATATTGCAAAACAAAGATTTAATAGGGGACACATCAATAACTTTTAGATCTTCATCTTTATTTTCAAAGTTTTCCGGCTTAGCGGCCATCTTATTAACTAAGGTGGCCTGCTTATCCGATATTTCAGCTATTAACTTCTCAAGATGAGCAATTTGGGATCTCAAACCATCAAATTCTTTAGACATATCATCGAGCTCTTTATTCATATAACTCATAAAGCTTTTTTGTTCCTTAAGCTTGTTTCTAAAGAAATTATTATGCTCAAATTGTAAGACCATAAAACTCCTGACATTGCCTTCGATCTCTTCCAACCTTTGAAGGTGAAGATCACCAAATTTAGGCAGAGCCATCGTGACAAGCAAGCAATCCAACACACAAGCAAACAAGAGACGGGCAAAAAGAGGCAAACGGAAAAGAGAGGGCGAATAAAACGGCAAGGGTGAAGTGGGGGAGAGGAAAACGAGAGGCAAATGGCAAATAATGTAATGCGGGAGATAAGGGTTTGTGATGGGTACTTGGTATGTTGACTTTTGCGTAGACTCCCCGGCAACGGCGCCAAAAATGGCTCGTTGTCGGGAGTCCAAATCTTGACTTGACCTTGCGTAAGCCTCCCCGGCAACGGCGCCAGAAATCCTTCTTGCTACCTCTTGAGCACTGCGTTGGTTTTCCCTTGAAGAGGAAAGGGTGATGCAGTAAAGCAGCGTAAGTATTTCCCTCAGTTTTTGAGAACCAAGGTATCAATCCAGTAGGAGGCCACGCATGAGTCCCTCGCACCTACACAAACAAATAAATCCTCGCAACCAACGCGATAAGGGGTTTTCAATCCCTACACGGTCACTTACGAGAGTGAGATCTGATAGATATGATAAGATAATATTTTTGGTATTTTTATGATCAAGATGCAAAGTAAAGAAAGCAAAATAAAAGGCAATGGAAATAGCTTGTTGTTGGAAGATTAATATGATGGAAAATAGACCCGGGGACCATAGGTTTCACTAGTGGCTTCTCTCAAGAGCATAAGTATTTACGATGGGTGAACAAATTACTGTTGAGCAATTGACAGAATTGAGCATAGTTATGAGAATATCTAGGTATGATCATGTATATAGGCATCACGTCCGAGACAAGTAGACCGACTCCTGCCTGCATCTACTACTATTACTCCACACATCCACCGCTATCCAGCATGCATCTAGAGTATTAAGTTCATAAGAACAGAGTAACGCTTTAAGCAAGATGACATGATGTAGAGGGATAAACTCATGCAATATGATATAAACCCCATCTTGTTATCCTCGATGGCAACAATACAATACGTGCCTTGTTGCCCCTACTGTCACTGGGAAAGGACACCGCAAGATTGAACCCAAAGCTAAGCACTTCTCCCATTGCAAGAAAGATCAATCTAGTAGGCCAAACCAAACTGATAATTCGAAGAGACTTGCAAAGATAACCAATCATACATAAAAGAATTCAGAAGATTCAAATATTGTTCATAGATAAACTTGATCATAAACCCACAATTCATCGGTCTCAACAAACACACCGCAAAAGATGATTACATCGAATAGATCTCCACGAGAGAGGGGGAGAACATTGTATTGAGATCCAAAAAGAGAGAAGAAGCCATCTAGCTAACAACTATGGACCCGAAGGTCTGAGGTAAACTACTCACACATCATCGGAGAGGCTATGGTGTTGATGTAGAAGCCCTCCGTGATCGATGCCCCCTCCGGCGGAGCTCCGGAACAGGCCCCAAGATGGGATCTCACGGGTACAAAAGGTTGCGGCGGTGGAATTAGGTTTTTGGCTCCGTATTTGGTAGTTTGGGGGTACGTAGGTATATATAGGAGGAAGGAGTATGTCGGTGGAGCAACAGGGGGCCCACGAGGGTGGAGGGCGCGCCCCCTACCTCGTGGCTTCCTGGTTGATTTCTTGACGTAGGTTCCAAGTCCTCTGGATCATGTTCGTTCCGAAAATCACGTTCCCGAAGGTTTCATTCCGTTTGGACTCCATTTGATATTCTTTTTCTGCGAAACTCTCAAATAGGCAAAAAACAACAATTCTGGGCTGGGCCTCCGGTTAATACGTTAGTCCCAAAAATAATATAAAAGTGTATAATAAAGCCCAATAATGTCCAAAACAGAATATAATATAGCATGGAACAATCAAAAATTATAGATACGTTGGAGACGTATCAGTACACTTACGCGAGACTGTTTCTACCGACGTGCTTTGCACACAGGTGGCTGGCGGGTGTCAGTTTCTCCAACTTTAGTTGAACCGAGTGTGGCTACGCCTGGTCCTTGAGAAGGTTAAAACAACATGAACTTGACGAACTATCGTTGTGGTTTTGATGCGTAGGTAAGAACGGTTCTTGCTCAGCCCGTAGCAGCCACGTAAAACTTGCAACAACGAAGTAGAGGACGTCTAACTTGTTTTTGCAGGGCATGTTGTGATGTGATATGGTCAAGGCATGATGCTAAATTTTATTGTATGAGATGATCATGTTTTGTAACCGAGTTATCGGCAACTGGCAGGAGCCATATGGTTGTTACTTTATTGTATGCAATGCAATCGCCCTGTAATTGCTTTACTTTATCACTAAGCGGTAGCGATAGTCGTAGAAGCAATAGTTGGCGAGACGACAACGATGCTACGATGGAGATCAAGGTGTCGCGCCGGTGACGATGGTGATCATGACGGTGCTTCGGAGATGGAGATCACAAGCACAAGATGATGATGGCCATATCATATCACTTATATTGATTGCATGTGATGTTTATCTTTTATGCATCTTATTTTGCTTAGATCGACGGTAGCATTATAAGATGATCTCTCACTAAATTTCAAGGTATAAGTGTTCTCCCTGAGTATGCACCGTTGCGAAAGTCCTTCGTGCTGAGACACCACGTGATGATCGGGTGTGATAGGCTCTACGTTCAAATACAACGGGTGCAAAATAGTTGCACACGCGGAATACTCGGGTTAAACTTGACGAGCCTAGCATATGCAGATATGGCCTCGGAACACTGAGACCGAAAGGTCGAGCGTGAATCATATAGTAGATATGATCAACATAGTTATGTTCACCATTGAAACTACTCCATCTCACGTGATGATCGGACATGGTTTAGTTGATATGGATCACGTGATCACTTACAGGATTAGAGGGATGTCTATCTAAGTGGGAGTTCTTAAGTAATTTGATTAACTGAACTTAAATTTATCATGAACTTAGTCCTGGTAGTATTAGCATATCTATCTTGTAGATCAATAGCTCGCGTTTAGCTCCCCTGTTTTATTTTTGATATGTTCCTAGAGAAAACTAAGTTGAAAGATGTTAGTATCAATGATGCGGATTGGATCCGTGATCTGAGGATTATGCTTATTGCTGCACAGAAGAATTATGTCCTTGATGCACCGCTAGGTGACAGACCGATTGCAGGAGCAGATGCAGACGTTATGAACGTTTGGCAAGCTCGATATGATGACTACTTGATAGTTTAATGCACCATGCTTTACGGCTTAGAATTGGGGCTTCAAAGACGTTTTGAACGCCACGGAGCATATGAGATGTTCCAAGAGTTGAAATTAGTATTTCAGACTCATGCCCATGTCGAAAGGTATGAGACCTTTGACAAGCACTTTGCCTACAAGATGGAGGAGAATTGCTCAGCTAGTGAGCATGTGCTCAGAATGTCTGAGTACTACAATCACTTGAATCAAGTGGGAGTTAATCTTCCAGATAAAATAGTGATCGACAAAATTCTCTAGTCACCATCACCAAGTTAGTAGAACTTTGTGATGAACTATAGTATGCTAGGGATGACGAAAACGATTCCCGAGCTTTTCATGATGATGAAATCGATGAAGGTAGAAATCAAGAAAGAGCATCAAATGTTGATGGTTGACAAGACCACTAGTTTCAAGGAAAAGGGCAAAGGGAAGAAGGGGAACTTTAATAAGAACGGCAAGCAAGTTGCTGCTCAAGTGAAGAAGCCCAAGTCTGGACCTAAGCCTGAGACTAAGTGCTTCTACTGCAAAGGGACTGGTCACTGGAAGCGGAACTGCCCCAAGAATTTGGCGGATAAGAAGGATGGCAAAGTGAACAAAGGTATATTTGATATACATGTTATTGATGTGTACCTTACTAGTGTTTATAGCAACCCCTCAGTATTTGACACTAGTTCAGTTGCTAAGATTAGTAACTCGAAATGGGAGTTGCAGAATGAACAGAAACTAGTTAAGGGCGAAGTGACGATGTGTGTTGGAAGTAGTTCCAAGCTTGATATGATCATCATCGCACAGTCCCTATACTTTCGGGATTAGTGTTAAACCTGAATAAGTGTTATTTGGTGTTTGCGTTGAGCATGAATATGATTTGAACATGTTTATTGCAATACGGTTATTCATTTAAGTTAGAGAATAATTGTTGTTCTGTTTACATGAATAAAACCTTCTATGGTCATACACCCAATGAAAATGGTTTGTTGGATCTCGATAGTAGTGATACACATATTCATAACATTGAAGCCAAAAGATGCAGAGTTGATAATGATAGTGCAACTTATTTGTGGCACTGCCATTTGGGTCATATTGGTGTAAAGCGCATGAAGAAACTCCATACATATGGACTTTTGGAATCACTTGATTATGAATCACTTGGTACTTGCGAACCATGCCTCATGGGCAAGATGACTAAAACGCCGTTCTCCGGAACTATGGAGCGAGCAACAAATTTATTGGAAATCATACATACTGATGTATGTGGTCCGATGAATGTTGAGGCTCGCGGCGGGTATCGTTATTTTCTCACCTTCACAGATGATTTGAGCAGATATGGGTATATCTACTTAATGAAACATAGGTCTGAAACATTTGAAAAGTTTAAGGATTTTCAGAGTGAAGTAGAAAATCATCATAACAAGAAAATAAAGTTTCTACGATCTGATCATGGAGGAGAATATTTGAGTTACGAGTTTGGCCTTCAATTAAAACAATGTGGAATAGTTTCACAAACTCATGCCACCTAGAACACCACAGCATAATGATGTGTCCGAACGCCATAACCGTACTTTATTAGATATGGTGCGATCTATGATGTCTCTTACCGATTTACCACTATCGTTTTGGGGTTATGCATTAGAGACAGTTGCATTCACGTTAAAAAAGGGGGCACCATCTAATCCGTTGAGACGACACCGTACGAACTATGGTTTGGCAAGAAACCAAAGTTGTTGTTTCTTAAAGTTTGAGGTTGTGATGCTTATAAGAAAAAAGTTTCATCCTGATAAGCTCAAACTCAAATAAGAGAAATGTGTCTTCATAGGATACCCAAAGGAGACAGTTGGGTACACCTTCTATCACAGATCCGAAGGCAAGATATTTGTTGCTAAGAATGGATCCTTTCTAGAGAAGGAGTTTCTCTCGAAAGAAGTGAGTGGGAGGAAAGTAGAACTTGATGAGGTAACTGTACCTACTCCCTTATTGGAAAGTAGTTCATCACAGAAATATGTTCCTGTGACTCCTACACCAATTAGTGAGGAAGCTAATGATGATGATTGATACGTCTCCGTCGTATCTACTTTTCCAAACACTTTTGCCCTTGTTTTGGACTCTAACTTGCATGATTTGAATGGAACTAACCCGGACTGACGTTGTTTTCAGCAGACTATCCATGGTGTTATTTATGTGCAAAAACAAAAGTTCTCGGAATGACCTGAAACTCCACGGAACGTCTATTTGGAAATAATAAAAAATCCTTGCAAAATATGAAGACCAGGGGGCCCACACCCTGTCCATGAGGGTGGAGGGCGCGCCCCCCTACCTCGTGGGCCCCCTGGAGCTCCTCCGACCTCAACTCCAACCATATATATTTGCTTTCGGGGAGAAAAAAACTAGAGAGAAGAATTCATCGCGTTTCACGATACGGAGCCGCCGCCAAGCCCTAAAACCTCTCGGGAGGGCTGATTTGGAGTCCGTTCGGGGCTCCGGAGAGGGGAATCCGTCGCCGTCGTCATCATCAACCATCCTCCATCACCAATTTCATGATGCTCACCGTCGTGCGTGAGTAATTCCATCGTAGGCTTGCTGGACAGTGATGGGTTGGATGAGATCTATCATGTAATCGAGTTAGTTTTGTTAGGGTTTGATCCCTAGTATCCACTATGTTCTGAGATTGATGTTGTTATGACTTTGCTATGCTTAATGCTTGTCACTAGGGCCCGAGTGCCATGATTTCAGATCTGAACCTATTATGTTTTCATGAATATATGTGAGTTCTTGATCCTATCTTGCAAGTCTATAGTCACCTACTATGTGTTATGATCCGGCAACCCCGAAGTGACAATAATCGGGACCACTCCCGGTGATGACCATAGTTTGAGGAGTTCATGTATTCACTATGTGCTAATGCTTTGTTCCGGTACTCTATTAAAAGGAGGCCTTAATATCCCTTAGTTTCCGCTAGGACCCCGCTGCCACGGGAGGGTAGGACAAAAGATGTCATGCAAGTTCTTTTCCATAAGCACGTATGACTATATTCGGAATACATGCCTACATTACATTGATGAATTAGAGCTAGTTATGTGTCACCCTAGGTTATGAACCGCATCCGGCATAATTCTCCATCACCGATCCAATGCCTACGAGCTTTTCATATATTGTTCTTCGCTTATTTACTTTTCCGTTGCTACTGTTACAATCACTACAAAACACCAAAAATATTACTTTTGTTACCGTTACCACTACTATCATATTACTTTGCTACTACATACTTTGCTGCAGATACTAAGTTATCCAGGTGTGGTTGAATTGACAACTCAACTGCTAATACTTGAGAATATTCTTTGGCTCCCCTTGTGTCGAATCAATAAATTTGGGTTGAATACTCTGCCCTCGAAAACTGTTGCGATCCCCTATACTTGCAGGTTATCAAGACTATTTTCTGGCGCCGCTGCCGAGGAGCATAGCTCTATTCTTTGAGTCACTTGGGATTTATATCTGCTGGTCACTATGGAGAACTTGAAAGACGCTAAGACAACAATTTATCCCTCAACTACGAGGGGAGGTAAGGAACTGCCATCTAGCTCTGCACTTGATTCACCTTCTGTTTTGAGTAAGCTTGCGACATCTAAACGTGCTTCTGCTATTCGTTCTGATATGTCGCATGTTATTGATGATGCCACTTCTGCTATGCATGATACTTAAGATGAAACTACTTCTATGCTTGATACTACTGAGCCCCTTAGTGAATTTCTTGATGAACAAATTGCTAGGGCTAGAGAGAAAGAAATTATTGAAACTGATTATATTGATGAAAGTGATGATGAAGACTTGCCTGTTATTCCTGAGGGTTATGTTTTTGATAAAGAAGCTTCTTTAGCTATTTTAGCTTGCAAAGATAGATATGAGCTCAAGAGGTTATTAGCTAAATGGAATCAGCAATCTCTTAATGATAGAATGAAACCTGACCCTGCTTTTGCTACTTCACCTTTCTGTGTTACCGATAAGGATTATGAATTCTCTGTTGATCCTGATATAATTACTATGGTTGAATCTGATCCTTTTCATGGCTATGAATCTGAAACTGTTGTGGCACATCTTACTAAATTAAATGATATAGCCACCCTGTTCACTAATGATGAGAAATCTCGCTACCTTTATATCCTTAAAATATTTCCGTTCTCATTAAAGGGTGATGCTAAGATATGGTTTAATTCTCTTGATCCTGGTTGTGTGCGTAGTCCCCAGGATATGATTTATTACTTCTCTGCTAAATATTTCCCTGCTCATAAGAAACAAGCTGGTTTGAGGGAAATATACAATTTTGTGCAAATTGAAGAAGAGAGTCTCCCACAAGCTTGGGGGAGGCTTCTCAAGTTACTTAATGCTTTGCCTGATCATCCTCTTAAGAAAAATGAAATACTTGGTATCTTTTATAATGGACTAACCAATGCTTCCAGAGATTACCTGGATAGTTGTGCTGGTTCTGTTTTCAGGGAAAGAACACCGGATGAAGCTGAAATTCTATTGAATAATATGTTGACAAATGAAAATAATTGGACACTTCCTGAGCCAACTCCTGAGCCTATTCCTAAACCAACTCCGAAGAAGAGAGGTGTTCTATTTCTCAGTCCTGAAGATATGCAAGAGGCAAAGAAATCTATGAAAGAAAAAGGTATTAAAGCTGAAGATGTTAAGAATTTACCTCCTATTGAAGAAATACATGGTCTTAATGTTGGAAATATGCCCTAGAGGCAATAATAAATGGTTATTATTATATTTCTTTGTTCATGATAATTGTCTATTGTTCATGCTATAATTGTGTTATCCGGAAATCGTAATACATGTGTGAATACATAGACCACAACGTGTCCCTAGTAAGCCTCTAGTTGACTAGCTCGTTGATCAACAGATAGTCATGGTTTCCTGACTATGGACATTGGATGTCGTTGATAACGGGATCACATCATTAGGAGAATGATGTGATGGACAAGACCCAATCCTAAGCATAGCATAAAATATCGTGTAGTTTCGTTTGCTAGAGCTTTTCCAATGTCAAGTATCTTTTCCTTAGACCATGAGATCGTGCAACTCCCGGATACCGTAGGAGTGCTTTGGGTGTGCCAAACGTCACAACGTAACTGGGTGACTATAAAGGTGCACTACGGGTATCTCCGAAAGTGTCTGTTGGGTTGGCACGGATCGAGACTGGGATTTGTCACTCCGTGTGACGGAGAGGTATCTCTGGGCCCACTCGGTAATGCATCATCATAATGAGCTCAATGTGACTAAGGCGTTAGTCACGGGATCATGCATTGCGGTACGAGTAAAGAGACTTGCCGGTAACGAGATTGAACAAGGTATTGGGATACCGACGATCGAATCTCGGGCAAGTAACATACCGATTGACAAAGGGAATTGTATACGGGATTGATTGAATCCTCGACATCGTGGTTCATCCGATGAGATCATCGTGGAACATGTGGGAGCCAACATGGGTATCCAGATCCCGCTGTTGGTTATTGACCGGAGAGGCGTCTCGGTCATGTCTGCATGTCTCCCGAACCCGTAGGGTCTACACACTTAAGGTTCGGTGACGCTAGGGTTGTAGAGATATGAGTATGCGGAAACCCGAAAGTTGTTCGGAGTCCCGGATGAGATCCCGGACGTCACGAGGAGTTCCGGAATGGTCCGGAGGTGAAGAATTATATATAGGAAGTCAAGTTTCGGCCACCGGGAAAGTTTCGGGGGTTATCGGTATTGTACCGGGACCACCGGAAGGGTCCCGGGGGTCCACCGGGTGGGGCCACCTATCCCGGAGGGCCCCATGGGCTGAAGTGGGAAGGGAACCAGCCCCTAGTGGGCTGGGGCGCCCCCCATGGGCCTCCCCCCTGCGCCTAGGGTTGGAAACCCTAGGGTGGGGGGGCGCCCCACTTGCCTTGGGGGGCAAGTATCCCCCCTGGCCGCCCCCCCCCATCCAGATGGGTTCTGGCCGGCGCCCCCCCCCCTCCCAGGGGGCCTATATAAAGGGGGGAGGGAGGGCAGTAGTACAACAGCCTTGGGCGCCTCCCTCCTCCCCTGCTACACCTCTCCTCTCGCAGAAGCTCGGCGAAGCCCTGCCGAGATCCCGCTACATCCACCACCACGCCGTCGTGCTGCTGGATCTCCATCAACCTCTCCTTCCCCCTTGCTGGATCAAGAAGGAGGAGACGTCGCTGCACCGTACGTGTGTTGAACGCGGAGGTGCCGTCCGTTCGGCACTCGGTCATCGGTGATTTGAATCACGGCGAGTACGACTCCGTCATCCACGTTCATTGGAACGCTTCCGCTCGCGATCTACAAGGGTATGTAGATGCACTCCTTTCCCCTCGTTGCTAGTATACTCCATAGATGGATCTTGGTGAGCGTAGGAAAATTTTAAAATTATGCTACGATTCCCAACAGTGGCATCATGAGCCAGGCCTATGCGTAGTTACTATGCACGAGTAGAACACAAAGCAGTTGTGGGCGTTGATGTTGCCAATTCTTCTTGCCGCTACTAGTCGTATCTTGTTTCGGCGGTATTGTAGGATGAAGCGGCCCGGACCGACCTTACACGTACGCTTACGTGAGACAGGTTCCACCGACTGACATGCACTAGTTGCATAAGGTGGCTAGCGGGTGTCTGTCTCTCCTACTTTAGTCGGAACGGATTCGATGAAAAGGGTCCTTATGAAGGGTAAATAGAAATTGGCAAATCACGTTGTGGTCATACGTAGGTAAGAAACGTTCTTGCTAGAAACCTACAAGCCACGTAAAAACTTGCAACAACAATTAGAGGACGTCTAACTTGTTTTTGCAGCATGTGCTATGTGATGTGATATGGCCAGAAGATGTGATGAATGATATATGTGATGTATGAGATTGATCATATTCTTGTAATAGGAATCACGACTTGCATGTCGATGAGTATGACAACCGGCAGGAGCCATAGGAGTTGTCTTTATTATTTTGTATGACCTGCGTGTCATTGAATAACGCCATGTAAATTACTTTACTTTGTTGCTAAACGCGTTAGCCATAGAAGTAGAAGTAATCGTTGGCGTGACGACTTCATGAAGACACAATGATGGAGATCATGATGATGGAGATCATGGTGTCATGCCGGTGACGAAGATGATCATGGTGCCCCGAAGATGGAGATCAAAGGAGCATAATGATATTGGCCATATCATGTCACTATTTGATTGCATGTGATGTTTATCATGTTTTGCATCTTATTTGCTTAGAACGACGGTAGTAAGTAAGATGATCCCTTATGATAATTTCAAGAAAGTGTTCCCCCTAACTGTGCACCGTTGCGAAGGTTCGTTGTTTCGAAGCACCACGTGATGATCGGGTGTGATAGATTCTAACGTTCGCATACAACGGGTGTTGACGAGCCTAGCATGTACAGACATGGCCTCGGAACACACGCAATACACTTAGGTTGACTTGACGAGCCTAGCATGTACAGACATGGCCTCGGAACACGGAGGACCGAAAGGTCGAGCATGAGTCGTATAGAAGATACGATCAACATGGAGATGTTCACCGATCTTGACTAGTCCGTCTCACGTGATGATCGGACACGGCCTAGTTAACTCGGATCATGTTTCACTTAGATGACTAGAGGGATGTCTATCTGAGTGGGAGTTCATTGAGTAATTTGATTAGATGAACTTAATTATCATGAACTTAGTCTAAAATCTTTACACTATGTCTTGTAGATCAAATGGCCCACGTTGTCCTCAATTTCAACGCGTTCCTAGAGAAAACCAAGCTGAAAGATGATGGCAGCAACTATACGGACTGGGTCCGGAACCTGAGGATCATCCTCATAGCAGCCAAGAAAGATTATGTCTTAGAAGCACCGCTAGGTGAAGCACCAATCCCAGAGAACCAAGACGTTATGAACGCTTGGCAGCAGCGTGCTGATGATTACTCCCTCGTTCAGTGCGGCATGCTTTACAGCTTAGAACCGGGTCTCCAAAAGCGTTTTGAGAAACATGGAGCATATGAGATGTTCGAGGAGCTGAAAATGGTTTTCCAAGCTCATGCCCGGGTCGAGAGATATGAAGTCTCCGACAAGTTCTTCAGCTGTAAAATGGAGGAGAATAGTTCTGTTAGTGAGCACATACTCAGAATGTCTGGGTTGCACAACCGCTTGTCTCAGCTGGGAGTTAATCTCCCGGATGACACGGTCATTGACAGAATCCTTCAGTCGCTTCCACCAAGCTACAAGAGCTTTGTGATGAACTTCAATATGCAGGGGATGGAAAAGACCATTCCCGAGGTATATTCAATGCTGAAATCAGCGGAGGTGGAGATCAGAAAAGAACATCAAGTGTTGATGGTGAATAAAACCACTAAGTTCAAGAAGGGCAAGGGTAAGAAGAACTTCAAGAAGGACGGCAAGGGAGTTGCCGCGCCCGATAAGCCAGTTACTGGGAAGAAGTCAAAGAATGGACCCAAGCCTGAAACTGAGTGCTTTTATTGCAAGGGAAGTGGTCACTGGAAGCGGAACTGCCCCAAATACTTAGCGGACAAGAAGGCCGGCAACACCAAAGGTATATGTGATATACATGTAATTGATGTGTACCTTACCAGTACTCGTAGTAGCTCCTGGGTATTTGATACCGGTGCGGTTGCTCATATTTGTAACTCAAAACAGGAACTACGGAATAAACGGAGACTGGCGAAGGACGAGGTGACGATGCGCGTCGGGAATGGTTCCAAGGTCGATGTGATCGCCGTCGGCACGCTACCTCTGCATCTACCTACGGGATTAGTTTTAAACCTCAATAATTGTTATTTAGTGCCAGCTTTGAGCATGAACATTGTATCTGGATCTCGTTTAATTCGAGATGGCTACTCATTTAAATCCGAGAATAATGGTTGTTCTATTTATATGAGAGATATGTTTTATGGTCATGCCCCGCTGGTTAATGGTTTATTCTTGATGAATCTCGAACGTGATGTTACACATATTCATAGTGTGAATACCAAAAGATGTAAAGTTGATAACGATAGTCCCACATACTTGTGGCACTGCCGCCTTGGTCACATTGGTGTCAAGCGCATGAAGAAGCTCCATGCAGATGGACTTTTGGAGTCTCTTGATTACGAATCATTTGACACGTGCGAACCATGCCTCATGGGTAAGATGACCAAGACTCCGTTCTCCGGAACAATGGAGCGAGCAACCAACTTATTGGAAATCATACATACCGATGTGTGCGGTCCAATGAGTGTTGAGGCTCGCGGAGGATATCGTTATGTTCTCACTCTCACTGATGACTTAAGTAGATATGGGTATGTCTACCTAATGAAACACAAGTCTGAAACCTTTGAAAAGTTCAAGGAATTTCAGAGTGAGGTTGAGAATCAACGTGACAGGAAAATAAAATTCTTACGATCAGATCGTGGTGGAGAATATTTAAGTCACGAGTTTGGTACACACTTAAGGAAATGTGGAATAGTTTCACAACTCACGCCGCCTGGAACACCTCAGAGAAACGGTGTGTCCGAACGTCGTAATCGCACTCTATTGGATATGGTGCGATCTATGATGTCTCTTACCGATTTACCGCTCTCATTTTGGGGCTATGCTTTAGAGACTGCCGCATTCACTTTAAATAGGGCTCCGTCGAAATCCGTTGAGACGACACCGTATGAATTATGGTTTGGGAAGAAACCTAAGCTGTCGTTTCTAAAAGTTTGGGGATGCGATGCTTATGTCAAGAAACTTCAACCTGAAAAGCTCGAACCCAAGTCGGAGAAATGCGTCTTCATAGGATACCCTAAGGAAACTATTGGGTATACCTTCTACCTCAGATCCGAAGGCAAGATCTTCGTTGCCAAGAACGGGTCCTTTCTGGAGAAGGAGTTTCTCTCGAAAGAATTGAGTGGGAGGAAAGTGGAACTTGATGAGGTGATAGTCACCCCTTCCGAACCGGAAAGTAGCGCAGCGCGGGAAAATGTTCCTGTGGTGCCTACACCGACTGGGGAGGAAGTTAATGATGATGATCATGAAGCTTCGGATCAAGTTACTACTGAACTTCGTAGGTCCACAAGGACACGTTCCGCACCAGAGTGGTACGGCAACCCTGTCCTGGAAATCATGTTGTTAGACAACGGTGAACCTTCGAACTATGAAGAAGCGATGGCGGGCCCGGATTCCGACAAATGGCTAGAAGCCATGAAATCCGAGATAGGATCCATGTATGAAAACGAAGTATGGACTTTGACTGACTTGCCCGATGATCGGCGAGCCATAGAAAACAAATGGATCTTTAAGAAGAAGACAGACGCGGATGGTAATGTGACCATCTATAAGGCTCGACTTGTCGCTAAGGGTTATCGACAAGTTCAAGGGGTTGACTACGATGAGACTTTCTCACCCGTAGCGAAGCTGAAGTCCGTCCGAATCATGTTAGCAATTGCCGCATACTATGATTATGAGATATGGCAGATGGACGTCAAAACGGCATTCCTTAACGGCTTCCTTAAGGAAGAGTTGTATATGATGCAGCCGGAAGGTTTTGTCGATCCTAAGAATGCTAACAAAGTATGCAAGCTCCAGCGCTCAATCTATGGGCTGGTGCAAGCATCTCGGAGTTGGAACATTCGCTTTGATGAGATGATCAAAGCGTTTGGGTTTACACAGACTTATGGAGAAGCCTGTGTTTACAAGAAAGTGAGTGGGAGCTCTGTAGCATTTCTCATATTATATGTGGATGACATACTATTGATGGGAAATGATATAGAATTCTTGGAAAGTATTAAGGCCTATTTGAATAAGTGTTTTTCAATGAAGGACCTTGGAGAAGCTGCTTATATATTAGGCATCAAGATCTATAGAGATAGATCAAGACGCCTCATTGGTCTTTCACAGAGTACATACCTTGACAAGATATTGAAGAAGTTCAATATGGATCAGTCCAAGAAGGGGTTCTTGCCTGTATTGCAAGGTGTGCAATTGAGCACGGCTCAATGCCCGACCACGGCAGAAGATAGAGAAAAGATGAGTGTCATCCCCTATGCCTCGGCCATAGGGTCTATTATGTATGCCATGCTGTGTACCAGACCTGATGTAAACCTTGCCGTAAGTTTGGTAGGAAGGTACCAAAGTAATCCCGGCATGGAACACTGGACAGCGGTCAAGAATATCCTGAAGTACCTGAAGAGGACTAAGGATATGTTTCTCGTTTATGGAGGTGACGAAGAGCTCGTCGTAAAGGGTTACGTCGACGCTAGCTTCGACACAGATCTGGATGACTCGAAGTCACAAACCGGATACGTGTATATTTTGAATGGAGGAGCAGTAAGCTGGTGCAGTTGCAAGCAAAGCGTCGTGGCGGGATCTACATGTGAAGCGGAGTACATGGCAGCCTCGGAGGCAGCACAGGAAGCAGTCTGGATGAAGGAGTTCATTACCGACCTAGGGGTGATTCCCAATGCGTCGGGCCCGATGACTCTCTTCTGTGACAACACTGGAGCTATTGCCCTTGCGAAGGAGCCCAGATTTCACAGGAAGACCAGGCATATCAAGCGTCGCTTCAACTCCATTCGTGAAAGTGTTCAAAATGGAGACATAGATATTTGTAAAGTACATACGGACCTGAATGTAGCAGATCCGTTGACTAAACCTCTCCCTAGAGCAAAACATGATCAACACCAGGACGCAATGGGTGTTCGATTCATCACAATGTAACTAGATTATTGACTCTAGTGCAAGTGGGAGACTGTTGGAAATATGCCCTAGAGGCAATAATAAATGGTTATTATTATATTTCTTTGTTCATGATAATTGTCTATTGTTCATGCTATAATTGTGTTATCCGGAAATCGTAATACATGTGTGAATACATAGACCACAACGTGTCCCTAGTAAGCCTCTAGTTGACTAGCTCGTTGATCAACAGATAGTCATGGTTTCCTGACTATGGACATTGGATGTCATTGATAACGGGATCACATCATTAGGAGAATGATGTGATGGACAAGACCCAATCCTAAGCATAGCATAAAAGATCGTGTAGTTTCGTTTGCTAGAGCTTTTCCAATGTCAAGTATCTTTTCCTTAGACCATGAGATCGTGCAACTCCCGGATACCGTAGGAGTGCTTTGGGTGTGCCAAACGTCACAACGTAACTGGGTGACTATAAAGGTGCACTACGGGTATCTCCGAAAGTGTCTGTTGGGTTGGCACGGATCGAGACTGGGATTTGTCACTCCGTGTGACGGAGAGGTATCTCTGGGCCCACTCGGTAATGCATCATCATAATGAGCTCAATGTGACTAAGGCGTTAGTCACGGGATCATGCATTGCGGTACGAGTAAAGAGACTTGCCGGTAACGAGATTGAACAAGGTATTGGGATACCGACGATCGAATCTCGGGCAAGTAACATACCGATTGACAAAGGGAATTGTATACGGGATTGATTGAATCCTCGACATCGTGGTTCATCCGATGAGATCATCGTGGAACATGTGGGAGCCAACATGGGTATCCAGATCCCGCTGTTGGTTATTGACCGGAGAGGCGTCTCGGTCATGTCTGCATGTCTCCCGAACCCGTAGGGTCTACACACTTAAGGTTCGGTGACGCTAGGGTTGTAGAGATATGAGTATGCGGAAACCCGAAAGTTGTTCGGAGTCCCGAATGAGATCCCGGACGTCACGAGGAGTTCCGGAATGGTCCGGAGGTGAAGAATTATATATAGGAAGTCAAGTTTCGGCCACCGGGAAAGTTTCGGGGGTTATCGGTATTGTACCGGGACCACCGGAAGGGTCCCGGGGGTCCACCGGGTGGGGCCACCTATCCCGGAGGGCCCCATGGGCTGAAGTGGGAAGGGAACCAGCCCCTAGTGGGCTGGGGCACCCCCCATGGGCCTCCCCCCTGCGCCTAGGGTTGGAAACCCTAGGGTGGGGGGCGCCCCACTTGCCTTGGGGGGCAAGTATCCCCCCTGGCCGCCGCCCCCCCCCCCCATCCAGATGGGTTCTGGCCGGCGCCCCTCCCCCTCCCAGGGGGCCTATATAAAGGGGGGAGGGAGGGCAGTAGTACAACAGCCTTGGGCGCCTCCCTCCTCCCCTGCTACACCTCTCTCTCGTAGAAGCTCGGCGAAGCCCTGCCGACATCCCGCTACATCCACCACCACGCCGTCGTGCTGCTGGATCTCCATCAACCTCTCCTTCCCCCTTGCCGGATCAAGAAGGAGGAGACGTCGCTGCACCGTACGTGTGTTGAACGCGGAGGTGCCGTCCGTTCGGCACTCGGTCATCGGTGATTTGAATCACGGCGAGTACGACTCCGTCATCCACGTTCATTGGAACGCTTCCGCTCGCGATCTACAAGGGTATGTAGATGCACTCCTTTCCCCTCGTTGCTAGTATACTCCATGGATGGATCTTGTTGAGCGTAGGAAAATTTTAAAATTATGCTACGATTCCCAACACTTAATCTACCGCCTGTTGGAGAAATATATGATCCTAATCCATTACCTATTGAAGAACCTCATGGTCTTGATAACCCGACACAGGTAGTGTCGGGGATATACCCCGCGGTATGACCCGGCCGGAAGTATGTCCCGGCCGGACTTGGCGCTTCACCGTGACCCGCCGGAAGACTGGCGACTCACGGGTCTGGCGGCTCACTGTCAGATGACTCACGAGCCGGACAACTCACGGATGGCCCCGACGACGGGTCAGATAGAAGACTAGGCCCAAGGCCCAGAAGGCCGGCTCATGTGATGATGGGCCGGCTTAAGAAGAAAGGGATGACAAATATTTCCTTTACGAGGAAGCAAGACCCGGACTTGTAATTAACTTGTAAGAGAAGATAGACTAGTCCTAGTCCTACTAGGACTCCACATGTAACCCGCCCCTCTAACTTATATAAGGAGGGGCAGGGCACCCCAAAGAGGGAAGAAGAAACAATCTCTAGGGCTAGACACCGAGAGCCGGTTCCCGGCGACTCTCTCATGAGCATAATGAGACCTAGCCTCAAACAGCACGTAGGGTTGTTACCGGATGATGTTTCCCGGGGCCCGAAGCTGTCTAAACCCTTGTCTTGTGCGTTGATCCGCCCTGCGTCTCTCATCCCAATCAACCCCTCTCAAGCTACTACATAGATGCGCTGGCCTCATGACTAAGTCCTTACACCTAGGACATCTGACGTGTCAATTCCACGACAGTTGGCGCCCACCGTGGGGCCGTCGCACGGTGGTGTTGAGTTCTTGGAGGGATCTCTTCTAGGGTTCGAGAAGCTCGTAAAATTCCGGATGAAAAAGAGCCGGCGCAGAAGGATCTACATCGGCTATGAGTTCACCAGTTGATTAAAAAGTTTGGTGCTATCAGCCCTGCATGGATGCAGTCGACTCAAAAAAAATACCATATGACCTATATATAGAAGGGGAGACGATCTGCTCAACTCAGGAAAATTCAAATCTCCGCAATTTGCAATCCGAGGAAGACAAAACAGGGCAACACTGTGTTCAGCTTCGTGGGTTCACACGACCGGCTACTACAGCCCCATGATAAAGTCAGCTCGTGGTGGAGAGATCAAACATCAGTCAAAGATTACAATTATCCCAGTCTGTACATGAAGACAATAAAAAAAGGAGCATTGATCTTGCAACGCTAAGGTGGACAAAATTGATCAGGGTCACATCTGACTAAAAGCTGCCGCAGCTTTTGATGAACTTCCAGATGTATTAAGGAAAATACTATTGAAGAAAAAGAGTTGGTAGTTGTTTCAGACCAAGGCAGACTCGGACGGGTGTAACAGCTCAATCAAAGATGAATACTACTCCGATTCAAATATGGATCTAAGGAAAAAGCCAGGAGTCAATTGCTAGTGTGCTACGTGGAAGCTAAATCCGAGTGGCCAGGGATCATCATGTGAGGCGTGCTAGTCATACAAGGAGTATGTATCCGTACATATTGTAAAAAAACAGAGGAAAGGAAGCGATCTGTCAGATGAGTTGTAGTCACCTGTTTCTCTGGTCCGAGCCGGTCGCTGCCACTTAGATCCACCACCCGGTGGAGTCTCTGCTACAAGTCGGGTCACGGGCCTCAAAAGCAGCACTATGCATTATCCAGCGTCAGCATCCGTGTTCATCCAGCAAAAAATACCAGGTGTTATTTTTCCAATGTATTTTATCAGTACATGTTAATTCATCCGACAACGGTTACTCTGGCCTGTAATATTTTTATGCAGGACGGCTATTAAAAGAAAAAGGGGTGGTATTACACCACGGAGGCATGTTTGGTTGTGCCGCGCAACTTCACGGACACGCGTATCGCGGTCCAGTTTACATCAACGCGCCGGCCGACTCGCCCGTCTGCACCACCTTACAATGCCACGGACGACTCGCCCGTCCGCCCTCGCCACCGGTTCACGTGTCCGCACCAGTTTACAACGCGGAGGACAATTTGTTCGTCCGCACCGGTTTACAAAGCCTCAGCCGACTCATTTGTCTATATCCGTAGCCGACTCACTCGTGATTGGTTTTAACCTCGCCGCGGTGATCATCAACTCCGCGGTGGATAACTACTGGCTTGACGTATCAGGTGAAATCCATCCAATATGTTTTTATATTACATATTGCTTTCTTTAAAAACAACAAGTACTTTGGCTTGCAATACTTTTTGATGCAGGACAGTTGTTCATTGTGAATGAGGTGTTATATTGTGGGTATGGAGCAAGCGATGGCAACATTCTGCACCGGGGTTTCGTCCGTGTCATACTTCCCGGAGAATGAGCGTGCGCAAGGTCACCATCCTCTGTGGCCCGGTTTACATTAACTCGCCCGTCCGCGCCGGCTTACAGCGCCGCGGCCGACTCATCTGTTGCCCGGGCAAATCAGGACATTTGTTCACTACGTCAAAACAAACATGGTTGACTCGCTCGCGCCGGTTTACAGCGCCGCAGCCGGTTCATCGGTTTGAGCTGCCTCTGATGTGGCGGTCGTCTTCTCCATCTGTCTATTGCGGCCTGGTCTACATCGACACACCAGGACTGCATCTGTTTGCATGAACGAATTATTGAATATGAGCAAGTCACTACTTGGGAAGCCCGGTTTTCTTCGAACAGTTTGGAGGAAAATTGTCATGTGTTATCAGCCGCCGTCGGCACTAGACGGCTCAATGGGCAGGCGCGCAAGTCGCCGCCACTACAGTTTGGTTAACTTCAAAACATCCAGTTGGAAGGAACCATTGGCCGAGTTGCTGACACGGCTCATACGGGATCATTTTTAACCCGCTGTAGTCACCTCAACCTTCTGTGGATACACATCGTGTTATCAACACCAGTGATATACAAGTTATGCCGGGTTATATCACGGTTAAATATGGAGAATCTCAAGCCAACTCCTCGAGTCATCTAGAGACTCGGGGACTACAGTGACATGACTCGGGAAGCCCGGGTCGTTGGAGGGAATGATAGCTCAGCTCCGGAGGCTGCTACCATATTGATGAAAATTTAAAGGCCGTCAGAAAATTGCCGGTTCAAAATAAAGATTCCGGTTTAAAATCCGGTTCAAGAGATATCTCTCTCCCGCAAAGTTTTGAAGCTTTCAAATCCAGTTCAAACATCCGGCTCAAGGTAAATTTATATCTTATAAAGCTTTGAAGCTCTCAATATCCGGTTTACAAATTTCCGGTTCAAAAAGAGGTTGTCTCTCGCAAAGTTCGAGGTCTCAGGAAAAATTAAAGGGACCAAAGAGAGTCTGTTACAAAGCACAACTCAAATATAGGTACCCTGCTTTAATGACCATTGGGAGCTGATCGTATTCGAATTTAGCTTAACCCTTTTGGTGTGACCCTGATCGTATTTCAAATCAGAGTCGTTAAATATTCTCATGATCGCTAGGGGGCTTCCTGTTCAAACATAGGTCGTATTCGAACCAAAGAGAACATAGCTGTCGATACCCTTTTGATCGGCACACTGCCGAGCTCATTGGGGAGTTTCTTGGTCATATTTGAACCATAGCTCAACCCCCTTTGGGAACCGATGTGGATCGTATTCGAATCAGCGTTGTTAAACAACTCTCAAGGTCATTTGGGGGCTTCCTGTTCAAACATAGGTCGTATTCGAACCAAAGAGAACATAGATGTTGGTACCCTCTTGATCGGCAACGCCAAAGCCACTGGGGGCTATATGATCGTATTCGAATCTTAGCTTAACCCCTTTGGGACGGTTTTCTGATCGTATTCGAATCAGAAGCCTCAAAATTTTTGAAGTCTCTTTTTGCAAACAGTTTTCGGATTTTATTTGAAGCTCTTTTGATCATATCTAAAGTATATATGAGTGGTTGCTATTTAACCCGGCTTGATTTTTAATGATAAGTCGCCGGCTTATGACAATCATCATCTATGTGGAAGCATTGGCTTCTAAGGATTGGGTTATCACACTTACTGCACAGGTATCATAAGCCGGCAGTACAATTCAATATCACAGGTATGATATTGTTTATACATGATTATGTTTAAACCGGCCCTGGCTATGGACTTTAAGCCGCCGGTATGTTTTGAATTGCGCCATTGGAATCATGCGCGTATCAAAGATTGGGTTATCACCCTTATTGTGCAGGTCATATAAACCGACAATGCAAATTCAATATCACAAGTATGATATTATAGTTATGTTTCAAAGTTATGATTCATAACAGGCTTATCTATGACTCCTTTTTTACACATCAGTGGTCATATGTAAGATATTATGACCCGCCCTGCGGTAAACCGCCAAGGGTTCTTGTGATCTACTTGTGTGCAGGATAAGACTACATTTGGGTAGTTGCCCGCCCTGGCTTTTGACGTTAAGTCGCCAGGGCATATGTTGTTTAAACTCTGTGCAGGATTTACAGGGCTATGACTTCCGTAAATGATTAAGTTCAAGCCCATCATCAAAGATTGAAATTGGTGTCTCAAAAGGGTTGTCAATTCTTGGTTTTCTCAAAGTCTATAAGCCGCCGGGTTATAAAATTTCCGGCTTATAATGGAGGCGTAATAAATCGCCATCGACCAAGAGCCGCTGGGTATCTAAACTCCGGATTTACTTGTTAACAGATAAGGTATTTGAAATCTTTAAATAGCCAAACTTAGCTGGATTTTTATTATGATTTGAATGATTAAGGTTTTCAAACCGGGTTAGTCAAATCTTTAATAGCCAACCTGGCTGGATTTTTATTATGGTTATCAGAAACTAATATTATGATTGAGGTTTTCAAAGTCGCTTCAGAGCAATGGCTATTATTTTATCAATGGATATGATTTATTCTACAATGATAGGAATAGTCCCGAGTCGCTGCAGGCTTACGACCCGGCACTTGGGGGCTACATTATTCAAATTGAGATTACATCAAATATGCAAGTCCCATGTCACTGCCAGCATGTACCATGGCACTTGGGGGCTAATGCAAAGTCATTTTTTGCTCACCTCATTGGAGACCCGACTCATCACATTCTAAATGAGCCGGCCCTTGGGGGCTACCAATTGGTCCTGTCAAAAGTTCAAGACAATTCTAGGATGACCCGGCTACACTACTATGACTATAGCCGACTCATGGGAGCTACACAACTGGATTTTATTTAAAGCCATGATGATAAGTCCCGGCTTATTCATGCTGATTAAACCGGCCCTTGGGAGCTACAGGTAATATGGATATAAGGGAGAAATATTTTCAAATTCTCAGTTTTTGAGTAAATCAGATTGACCTGGTGTCTGCAAAAATCATAAACCGGCGTCGGCGACAATTATGACTTGGCATCATCTATTTATAACCCGGCAATTTTGGTACTCATAAACCGGCAAGTTCTATATCTTTAAGCCGGCTGAATATAAGTTGAATTTTTCAAGACCAATATTTTTGTCAAGTCAGAGCATTGAAAGCCGACTCAAGTGGATTATCTCTTACAATATTTCTCAACAAGAGACCAATATCAGCAAATGGACTCTGAAGCTGGCCTGTTGACCCGATTTTTTCAAAGGAAGTATCTGGATTTTTTGTATTGGCAAAATTTGAACACATCTGCTAAAGAGATTTGCTATGAGATTATGGATACATATCAAGAAGGAAGATGACAAGGAAATAAGGATGATCATGTGCCGGCTTACAAAGAATATTTAACCCGGAACACAACCTGTCAAATTTGTTCTTGTGTTTGTATTGCAGATTAGTTTAACATGGATAAATCCAAATTAAACTGGGGGCTAATGTCGGGGATATACCCCGCGGTATGACCCGGCCGGAAGTATGTCCCGGCCGGACTTGGCGCTTCACCGTGACCCGCCGGAAGACTGGCGACTCACGGGTCTGGCGGCTCACTGTCAGATGACTCACGAGCCGGACGACTCACGGATGGCCCCGACGACGGGTCAGATAGAAGACTAGGCCCAAGGCCCAGAAGGCCGGCTCATGTGATGATGGGCCGGCTTAAGAAGAAAGGGATGACGAATATTTCCTTTACGAGGAAGCAAGACCCGGACTTGTAATTAACTTGTAAGAGAAGATAGACTAGTCCTAGTCCTACTAGGACTCCACATGTAACCCGCCCCTCTAACTTATATAAGGAGGGGCAGGGCACCCCAAAGAGGGAAGAAGAAACAATCTCTAGGGCTAGACACCGAGAGCCGGTTCCCGGTGACTCTCTCATGAGCATAATGAGACCTAGCCTCAAACAGCACGTAGGGTTGTTACCGGATGATGTTTCCCGGGGCCCGAAGCTGTCTAAACCCTTGTCTTGTGCGTTGATCCGCCCTACGTCTCTCATCCCAATCAACCCCTCTCAAGCTACTACATAGATGCGCTGGCCTCACGACTAAGTCCTTACACCTAGGACATCTGACGTGTCAATTCCACGACAGGTAGTAAAGGTAAATTCTCTCTATAGATATGATAAAGCTGAAATCCCTCCTACTAAAATTGCTAGCCAATGCCTGGATGAGTTTGATAACTTTATGGTTAAGCAAGAAGATTTCAATGCTTATTTTGGTAGACAATTAAAACAGAATGCCTATATGATTGAACACTTGGGTAATTATATGGCTAATGCTAGAGGTGAACTTAAACTCATTAGTAAACATGCTTCTATGGTTACCACTCAAGTAGAACAAGTACTTAAAGCTCAAAATGATTTGCTCAATGAAATGAACAGTAAGAAAAATGATTATGCTGTTAGAGTGGCTACTAGAACTGGTAAGATGACTCAGGAACCTTTGTATCCTGAAGGCCACCCTAAGAGAATTGAGCAAGATTCTCAGAGAAATAATATTGATGCACCTAAAGAAAAATGATAGGACTTTGCATGCTTCTAGTGAACCTATTGCTGAACCACCTGAAAATCCAAATGATATATCTATTTCCGATGCTGAAACACAATCTGGTAATGAACATGAATCTAGTGAAAATATTAATGATGATGCTCAACCTAGTAATGATAATGATGTAGAAATTGAACCTGCTGTTAATCTTGATAACCCACAATCAAAGAATCAACGTTATGATAAGAGAGACTTTGTTGCTAGGAAGCACGGTAAAGAAAGGGAGCCATGGGTTCAGAAACCCATGCCTTTTCCTCCCAACCCATCCAAGAAAAAGGATGATGAGGATTTTGAGCGCTTTGCTGAAATGATTAGACCTATCTTTTTGCGTATGCGTTTGACTGATATGCTCAAAATGAATCCTTATGCTAAGTATATGAAAGATATTATTACTAATAAAAGAAAGATACCGAAAGCTAAGATTTCCACCATGCTTGCTAACTATACTTTTAAGGGTGGAATACCAAAGAAACTTGGAGATCCAGGAGTACTACTATACCATGCTCCATTAAAAGAAATTATGTTAAAACTGCTTTATGTGATCTTGGAGCCGGTGTTAGTGTTATGCCTCTCTCTTTATATCGTAGACTTGATTTGAATAAGTTGACACCTACTGAAATATCTTTGCAAATGGCTGATAAATCAACTGCTATACCTGTCGGTATTTGTGAGGATGTGCATGTCGTGGTTGCAAACGTTACTATTTTAACAGACTTTGTTATCCTTGATATTCCCGAGGACGATAGTATGTCTATTATTCTTGGAAGACCCTTTTTGAATACTGCAGGGGCTGTTATTGATTGCAACAAAGGCAATGTCACTTTTCATGTTAATGGTAATGAGCATACGGTAAACTTTCCGAGGAAACAACCTCAAGTTCATAGTATCAACTCTATTGGAAAAATTCCATCAATTATATTTGGAGGTTTTGAATTTCCTCTTCCTACTGTCAAGAAGAAATATGATATTCTTATTATTGGGGACGTGCATATCCCCGTTGAGGTAACATAGTGTTATTCGAAATTTCTCCGGTTTCATGTTATTCGGAACGAGTTTGTTAACAAGACTTGATCAACCTTGTTAGTGGATTCTTTTTTATGAGCATGAGGTGGATGAAACTAGAAGGCACAACCTTCTGTAACCCCTTCTACTTTCTGTTATTTAGTTGAAATAAAGTAAAAATAGTATTTTTTCTGTCTGTTTTCTGATTTATCTATGCAATATAAAAATACCCCGAAAATAAAAGTTCTCCAAATGCCCTAAAAATGGAATATGATTTTTTCTAGAATATTTGAGAATATCTGGCACTGAGAGCACAGCAGGAGGGGCAAGCACCTGGCCACGAGGGTGGAGGGCGCCCACAACCCCCCAGGGCGCGCCCCCCTGCCTTGTGGGCCCACGGTGGCCCTCCTCCACTTATTCCTGCACTCATACACTCCTTCTTCATCCCACAAACACCAATATCCAGCTCAAGCACGAGTTCTAGCTCATTTTGCTGCGATTTTCGATCTCCTTGCTCAAAGCACCTCTCACAAAACTGCTTGGGGAGATTGTTCCTTGGTATGTGACTCCTCCATTGGTCCAATTAGTTTTTGTTCTAGTGCTTTATTCATTGCAAATTTGTGCTGCCTAGGTGACCATGTTCTTGAGCTTGCATGTCAAATTTATATGGTTCCAAGTAGTTCTAATACATGATATAGTCTCTAGGCACTTGTAGGAGTAGTTGCTATCAATTATATTGAGTTTGGTTTACTTTTGTTTGAAGTTACTAAAAATTTCAGAAATTTTTTAGAGGAAGAAATATGCTTAGGAAAATGTTCCAAGGTGGTTCTTCAAGGAAGCAAGGACCCAGGCTTGCAATGCATGATGCTGACGAGGAGCCACCAAGGGACGCTCCAGTGCGGCCTTGTGAATGGCCCTCAGAAATTTTTATGGATCGAGCGGGAATCAAAGAAGAATTTAACGCATACTTGCGTAACACTGATCTTGTGAGCTTCAAGGCAGACAAATGCCGCCAGTACCACTATCTCACTAGTACATTTGTGAGGAGGTTTGAATTTTCATCTTCACGTAATTCTCCAACTGTCCTGTTTGATCTCTATGAAAAATCTTATACTATGGACTTAGAGGATTTTACCGCTGCTTGCAAACTTCCACAATGGGGTAGTGCTAGTGAACCTCGCAAATCTGAATTTAGAAATTTTCTTGCTAGCATAACTATGGGGGAATCCAGAGATATAGCACAAGCTACCATAGGGAGCATTCATTTTCCCGCTATACACTATTTTGCTCTCTTCATAGGTAGGTGCATAAATGGTAAAGATGAAGCATGTCACATGTGTGTCCCTGATCTCAGTATTCTTAGGAGTGCTGTGTTAGGAGACCAAACTTATAACTTGGGAGCCATTGTTGCATAATAATAGATTTAATAGAGATTTCTTTGGAGGAATTTATGCAACCCGCTTAGCTGATTTTCTTGGTGTGGACGTTCGTGAGGATGATATTGCGTTGCCTCCTACCTATTTAGACTATAATGATATGGTTTACCACCAGTTTGTCGAGAGGAATGAATCACCCCTCTGATATCGCTTAATCTTTGACAGACGTCATGTTGTCCGTATTACTCTCCCTGCTCCTGCCTTCTTTGATCATCAGGCAAAAGGAAGATATGTTATTACCAGAGAGGAGGCAGATGAGTACGAGAGGAGGGCGGAGGCAGCTCGCTGCCATGCTGCAGCTCAGGAGGCAATAACTGTCGCAGCTCAGTACGATCCCAGCTACACCTACGGGTATCCGCCAGGCCATCCTTGGCAATAAACCAACTTAGGCCAAAAGCCTAAGCTTGGGGGAATTCCAGCTTAGTCCAATGCACGTGCACTCTTATTATTTTCACATCGTTCGGTCGTGCAAGTGAAAGGCAATTATGACGATATATGATGGACTGACTGAGATGAGAAAAGCTGGTATGAACTCGACCTCTCTTGTTTTTGTAAATATGGTGTGTTCATCGTTCCTGATTCAGCCTATTATGAATAAACATGTTTGCAATGACAATTAGAGATCATAGTTGCTCATGCCATGCTTGATTAGCTATGAGTTATAATGGTTTACCTTGCATGCCAACATGTTGTTAAAATGGTTGTGATGTGGTATAGTGGCGTGGTATCCTCCTTTGAATGATTTAAGTGACTTGACTTGGCACATGTTCACACATGTAGTTGAAACAAAATCAACGTAGCCTTCACGATATTTATGTTCATGGTGGATTATATCCTACTCATGCTTGCATCCAATGTTTATTAATTTTAATGCATGTTCATGACTGTTGTCGCTCTCTAGTTGGTCGCTTCCCAGTCTTTTGCTAGCCTTCACTTGTACTAAGCGAGAATACTGCTTGTGCATCCAATCCCTTAAACCCCAAAGTTATTCCATATGAGTCCACTATTTACCTTCCTATATGCGGTATTTACCTGCCGTTCCAAGTAAATTTGTATGTGCCAAACTCTAAACCTTCAAATAAACATTCTGTTTTGTATGCTCGAATAGCTCATGTATCAACTAGGGCTGCCCTTATCTTCCATGTTAGGCGGGTTATTCTCAAGAGGAGTGGACTCCGCACCTCATTCACGAGAAAATGGCTGGTCACCGGGATGCCCAGTCCCATGCTTTATGCAAACTAAATCAAAATAATTGCAAACAAAACTCCCCCTGGGACTGTTGCTAGTTGGAGACACTCGTTGTTTCGAGCAAGTCATGGGTTGATGCTTGTTGGTGGAGGGGGAGTATAAACTTTACCATTCTGTTTGGGAACCGCCTATAATGTGTGTAGCATGGAAGATATCGCCATCTCTTGGTTGTTATGTTGACAATGAAAGTATGCCGCTCAAAATATTATTTATCTCTATTTCAAAACCGAGCTCTGGGACCTCTACAAATCTCTGCTTCCCTCTGCGAAGGGCCTATCTATTTACTTTTATGTTGAGTCATCACCCTCTTATTAAAAAGCACTAGCTGGAGAGCGCAGCTGTCATTTGCATTCATTACTATTAATTTATATTGGGTATGACTATGATTGGATCTCTTTTACCATGAATTACAATGTTTAGTCAGTCCTTGATCTTTAAAGGTGCTCTGCATTTATGTTTTGCGGTCTCAGAAAGGGCTAGCGAGATACCATCTTGTTATATCATATTATGATTGTTTTGAGAAAGTGTTGTCATCCGAGATTTATTATTATGGCTCGCTAGTTGATTATGCCATTGATATGAGTAAACATGAGACCTGAGAGTTATTGTGAATGTGGTTAGTCATAATCTTTGCTGAAAACTTGCATGCTGGCTTTACATATTTACAACAACAAGAGCAAACAGAGTTTGTAAAAGTTTTTCTTTATCACTTTCAGTTTATCAACTGAATTGCTTGAGGACAAGCAAAGTTTTAAGCTTGGGGGAGTTGATACGTCTCCGTCGTATCTACTTTTCCAAACACTTTTGCCCTTGTTTTGGACTCTAACTTGCATGATTTGAATGGAACTAACCCGGACTGACGCTGTTTTCAGCAGACTTTCCATGGTGTTATTTATGTGCAGAAACAGAAGTTCTCGGAATGACCTGAAACTCCACGGAACGTCTATTTGGAAATAATAAAAAATCCTTCCAAAATATGAAGACCAGGGGGCCCACACCCTGTCCACGAGGGTGGAGGGCGCCCCCCCTAGGGCGCGCCCCCCTACCTCGTGGGCCCCCTGGAGCTCCTCCGATCTCAACTCCAACCATATATATTTGCTTTCGGGGAGAAAAAAACTAGAGAGAAGAATTCATCGCGTTTTACGATACGGAGCCGTCGCCAAGCCCTAAAACCTCTCGGGAGGGCTGATCTGGAGTCCGTTCGGGGCTCCGGAGAGGGGAATCCGTCGCCGTCGTCATCATCAACCATCCCCCATCACCAATTTCATGATGCTCACCGTCGTGCGTGAGTAATTCCATCGTAGGCTTGCTAGACGGTGATGGGTTGGATGAGATCTATCATGTAATTGAGTTAGTTTTGTTAGGGTTTGATCCCTAGTATCCACTATGTTCTGAGATTGATGTTGCTATGACTTTGCTATGCTTAATGCTTGTCACTAGGGCCCGAGTGCCATGATTTCAGATCTGAACCTATTATGTTTTCATGAATATATGTGAGTTCTTGATCCTATTTTGCAAGTCTATAGTCACCTACTATGTGTTATGATCCGGCAACCCCGAAGTGACAATAATCGGGACCACTCCCGGTGATGACCATAGTTTGAGGAGTTCATGTATTCACTATGTGCTAATGCTTTGTTCCGGTACTCTATTAAAAGGAGGCCTTAATATCCCTTAGTTTTCGCTAGGACCCTGCTGCCACGGGAGGGTAGGACAAAAGATGTCATGCAAGTTCTTTTCCATAAGCACGTATGACTATATTCGGAATACATGCCTACATTACATTGATGAATTGGAGCTAGTTCTGTGTCACCCTAGGTTATGACTGTTACATGATGAACCGCATCCGGCATAATTCTCCATCACCGATCCAATGCCTACGAGCTTTTCATATATTGTTCTTCGCTTATTTACTTTTTCGTTGCTACTGTTACAATCACTACAAAACACCAAAAATATTACTTTTGTTACCGTTACCACTACTATCATATTACTTTGCTACTAAATACTTTGCTGCAGATACTAAGTTATCCAGGTGTGGTTGAATTGACAACTCAACTGCTAATACTTGAGAATATTCTTTGGCTCCCCTTGTGTCGAATCAATAAATTTGGGTTGAATACTCTACCCTCAAAAATTGTTGCAATCCCCTATACTTGCGGGTTATCAATGATCATGTAACTTCAGATCAAGTTACTACTGAACCTCGTAGGTTAACCAGAGTAAGATCCGCACCAGAGTGGTACGGTAATCCTGTTCTGGAGGTCATGTTACTTGACCATGACGAACCTACGAACTATGAGGAAGTGATGATGAGCCCAGATTCCGCGAAATGGTTTGAGGCCATGAAATCTGAGATAGGATCCATGTATGAGAACAAAGTGTGGACTTTGGTTGACTTGGCTGATGATCAGCAAGCCATAGAAAATAAATGGATCTTCAAGAGGAAAACGGACGCTGATAGTAGTGTTACTATCTACAAAGCTAGACTTGTCGAAAAAGGTTTTTGACAAAGTTCAAGGTGTTGACTACGATGAGATTTTCTCACTCGCAGCGATGCTTAAATCTGTCCGAATCATGTTAGCAATTGCCGCATTTTATGATTATGAAATTTGGCAAATGGATGTAAAGACTGCATTCCTGAATGGATTTCTGGAAGAAGAGTTGTATATGATGCAACCTGAAGGTTTTATCAATCCAAAGGATGCTAACAAAATATGCAAGCTCCAGCGATCCACCTATGGACTGGTGCAAGCATCTCGGAGTTGGAATATACGCTTTGATAAGTTGATCAAAGCATATAGTTTTATACAGACTTGCGGTGAAGCCTGTATTTACAAGAAAGTGAGTGGGAGCACTACAACATTTCTGATAAGTATATGTGAATGACATATTGTTGATAGGAAATAATGTAGAATTATTCTCCAAAGCATAAAGGAGAAAGGAGTTTTTCAAAGAAAGACCTCGGTGAAGCTGCTTACATATTGAGCATCAAGATCTATAGAGACAGATCAAGACGCTTGATAAGTTTTTTCAATGAGTACATACCTTGACAAAATTTTGAAGTAGTTCAAAATGGAACAGTCAAAGAAAGAGTTCTTGCCTGTGTTACAAGGTGTGAAATTGAGTAAGACTCAAAGCCCGACCACGGCAGAAGATAGAAAGAGAATGAAAGTCATTCCCTATGCCTCAGCCATAGGTTCTATAAAGTATGCCATGTTGTGTACCAGATCTATTGTATACCCTACACTGATTTTGGCAAGGGAGTACAATAGTGATCTAGGAGTAGATCATTGGACAGCGGTCAAAATTATCCTTAGTGGAATAAGGATATGTTTCTTGATTATGGAGGTGACAAAAAGGTTCGTCGTAAAGAGTTACGTCGATGCAAGTTTTGACACTAATCCAGATAACTCTAAGTCTCAATCTGGATACATATTGAAAGTGGGAGCAATTAGCTAGAGTAGCTCCGTGCAGAGCATTGTTGACATAGAAATTTGCAAAATACATACGGATCTGAATATTGCAGACCCGTTGACTAAACTTCTCTCACAAGCAAAACATGATCACACCTTAGTACTCTTTGGGTGTTAATCACATAGCGATATGAACTAGATTATTGACTCTAGTAAACCCTTTGGGTGTTGGTCACGTGACGATGTGAAATATTGGTGTTAATCACATGGTGATGTGAACTATTGGTGTTAAATCACATGGCGATGTGAACTAGATTATTGACTCTAGTGCAAGTGGGAGACTGAAGGAAATATGCCCTAGAGGCAATAATTATTTATTTCCTTATATCATGATAAATGTTTATTATTCATGCTAGAATTGTATTAACCGGAAACATGATACATGTGTGAATACATAGACAAACAGAGTGTCACTAGTATGCCTCTACTTGACTAGCTCGTTGATCAAAGATGGTTATGTTTCCTAGCCATTGACATGAGTTGTCATTTGATTAACGGGATCACATCATTAGGAGAATGATGTGATTGACTTGACCCATTCCGTTAGCTTAGCACTCGATCGTTTAGTATTCTGCTATTGCTTTCTTCATGACTTATACATGTTCCTATGACTATGAGATTATGCAACTCCCGTTTACCGGAGGAACACTTTGTGTGCTACCAAACGTCACAACGTAACTGGGTGATTATAAAGGTGCTCTACAGGTGTCTCCAAAGGTACTTGTTGGGTTGGCGTATTTCGAGATTAGGATTTGTCACTCCGATTGTCGGAGAGGTATCTCTGGGCCCACTCGGTAATGCACATCACTATAAGCCTTGCAAGCATTGCAACTAATGAGTTAGTTGCGGGATGATGTATTACGGAACGAGTAAAGAGACTTGCCGGTAACGAGATTGAACTAGGTATTGAGATACCGACGATCGAATCTCGGGCAAGTAACATACCGATGACAAAGGGAACAACGTATGTTGTTATGCGGTCTGACCGATAAAGATCTTCGTAGAATATGTAGGAGCCAATATGGGCATCCAGGTCCCGCTATTGGTTATTGACCAGAGAGGTGTCTTGGTCATGTCTACATAGTTCTCGAACCCGTAGGGTCCGCACGCTTAACGTTCGTTGACGATATAGTACTATGAGTTATGTATGTTGGTGACCGAATGTTGTTCGGAGTTCCGGATAAGATCAGGGACATGACGAGGAACTCCGGAATGGTCCGGAAGTAAAGATTGATATGTGGATAGTAGTGTTTGATCTCCGGAAGGGTTCCGGAATCCATCGGAAGGGGTTCCGGATGTTTCCCGAAATGTTTGGGAACGAGAACACTTTATCTGGGCCAAAGGGGGAAAGCCCATGAGGTTTTTGGAAAGCGCAAAAGGAAGTTTTGCGAAGTCCAAGGGCCAGACGCCGGGAACCCTGGCGTCTGGCCCTGGAGTCCGAGAAGGACTCTTGCCTTTCGGGTGAAACCGACTTTGTGGAGGCTTTTACTCCAAGTTTCGACCCCAAGGCTCAACATATAAATAGAGAGGTAGGGCAAGCACCCAAGACAGATCAAGAAACACCAAGCCGTGTGCCGGCAACCCCGTCCCCTCTAGTTTATCCTCCGTCATATTTTTCGTAGTGCTTAGGCGAAGCCCTGCGGAGATTGTTCTTCACCAACACCGTCACCATGCCGTCGTGCTGCCGGAACTCATCTACTACTTCGCCCGTCTTGCTGGATCAAGAAGGCGAGGACGTCATCGAGCTAAACGTGTGCAGAACTCGGAGGTGTCGTGCATTCGGTACTTAGATCGGTCGGATCGTGAAGACATACGACTACATCAACCGCGTTGATAAACGCTTCCGCTTTCGGTCTACGAGGGTACGTAGACACTACTCTCCCATCTCGTTGCTATGCATCACCATGATCTTGCGTGTGCATAGGATTTTTTTTGAAATTACTACGTTCCCCAACAGATAGAGCCTATGGCTGAAGCATAGGGAACATCTTTCATCTTCTCTCTATCTTTTGCAGTGGTCGGGCATTGAGTCTTACTCAACTTCACACCTTGTAACAGAGGCAAGAACCCTTTCTTTGCTTGATCCATTTTGAACTTCTTCCAAACTTTGTCAAGGTATGTGCTTTGTGAAAGTCCAATTAAACGTCTTGATCTATCTCTATAGATCTTGATGCCCAATATATAAGCAGCTTCACCGAGGTCTTTCATTGAAAAACACTTATTCAAGTATCCTTTTATGCTATCCAGAAATTCTATATCATTTCCAATCAGCAATATGTCATCCACATATAATATCAGAAATGCTACAGAACTCCCACTCACTTTCTTGTAAATACACGCTTCTCCAAAAGTCCGTATAAAACCATATGCTTTGATCACACTATCAAAGTGTTTATTCCAACTCCGAGAGGCTTGCACCAGTCCATAAATGGATCGCTGGAGCTTGCACACTTTGTTAGCTCCCTTTGGATTGAAAAATCCTTCCGGTTGCATCATATACAACTCTTCTTCCAGAAATCCATTTAGGAATGCAGTTTTGACATCCATTTGCCAAATTTCATAATCATAAAATGCGGCAATTGCTAACATGATTCGGACAGACTTAAGCATCGCTACGGGTGAGAAAGTCTCATCGTAGTCAATCCCTTGAACTTGTCAAAAACCTTTTGCAACAAGTCGAGCTTTATGACAGTAACATTACCGTCAGCGTCAGTCTTCTTCTTGAAGATCCATTTATTCTCAATGGCTTGCCGATCATAGGGCAAGTCAACCAAAGTCCACACGTTGTTCTCATACATGGATCCCATCTCAGATTTCATGGCCTCAAGCCATTTTGCAGAATCTGGGCTCACCCTCGCTTCTTCATAGTTCGTAGGTTCGTCATGGTCTAGTAACATAACCTCCAGAACAGGATTACCGTACCACTCTGGTGCGGATCTTACTCTGGTTGACCTACGAGGTTCAGTAGTAACTTGATCTGAAGTTTCATGATCAATATCATCAGCTTCCTCACTAATTGGTGTAGGTATCACAGGAACCGGTTTCTGTGATGTACTACTTTCCAATAAGGGAGCAGGTACAGTTACCTCATCAAGTTCTACTTTCCTCCCACTCACTTCTTTCGAGAGAAACTCCTTCTCCAGAAAGGATCCAAATTTAGCAACAAAAGTCTTGCCTTCAGATCTGTGATAGAAGGTGTACCCAACAGTTTCCTTTGGGTATCCTATGAAGACACATTTCTCCGATTTGGGTTCGAGCTTATCAGGTTGAAGCTTTTTCACATAAGCATCGCAGCCCCAAACTTTAAGAAACGACAACTTTGGTTTCTTGCCAAACCACAGTTCATAAGGCGTCATTTCAACGGATTTCGATGGTGCCCTATTTAACGTGAATGCAGCCGTCTCTAAAGCATAACCCCAAAATGATAGCGGTAAATCAGTAAGAGACATCATAGATCGCACCATATCTAGTAAAGTACGATTACGACGTTCGGACACACCATTACGCTGTGGTGTTCCGGGTGGCGTCAATTGCGAAACTATTCCACATTGTTTCAAATGTAGACCAAACTCGTAACTCAAATATTCTCCTCCACGATCAGATCGTAGAAACTTTATTTTCTTGTTACGATGATTTTCCACTTCACTCTGAAATTCTTTGAACTTTTCAAATGTTTCAGCCTTATGTTTCATTAAGTAGATATACCCATATCTGCTTAAATCATCTGTGAAGGTGAGAAAATAACGATACCCGCCGCGAGCCTCAACATTCATTGGACCACATACATCTGTATGTATGATTTCCAACAAATCTGTTGCTCGCTCCATAGTTCCAGAGAACGGCGTTTTAGTCATCTTGCCCATGAGGCACGGTTCGCAAGTACCAGGTGATTCATAATCAAGTGGTTCCAAAAGTCCATCAGTATGGAGTTTCTTCATGCGCTTTACACCAATATGACCTAAACGGCAGTGCCACAAATAAGTTGCACTATCATTATCAACTCTGCATCTTTTGGCTTCAATATTATGAATATGTGTATCACTACTATCGAGATTCAACAAAAATAGACCACTCTTCAAGGGTGCATGACCATAAAAGATATTACTCATATAAATAGAACAACCATTATTCTCTGATTTAAATGAATAACTGTCTCGCATCAAACAAGATCCAGATATAATGTTCATGCTCAACGCTGGCACCAAATAACAATTATTCAGGTCTAAAACTAATCCCGAAGGTAGATGTAGAGGTAGCGTGCCGACCGCGAGTATCAAATACCCAGGTGCTACTGCGAGCATTAGTAAGGTACACACCAATAACATGTATATCACATATACCTTTGTTAACCTTGCCATCCTTCTTATCTGCCAAATACTTGGGGCAGTTCCGCTTCCAGTGACCAGTCTGTTTGCAGTAGAAGCACTCAGTCTCAGGCTTAGGTCCAGACTTGGGTTTCTTCTCCTGAGCAGCAACTTGTTTGCTGTTCTTCTTGAAGTTCCCCTTCTTCTTCCCTTTGCCCTTTTTCTTGAAACTGGTGGTCTTGTTGACCATCAACACTTGATGCTCCTTCTTGATTTGTACCTCCGCAGCCTTTAGCATTGTGAAGAGCTCGGGAATCGTCTTATCCATCCCTTGCATGTTATAGTTCATCACAAAGCTCTTGCAGCTTGGTGGCAGTGATTGAAGAATTCTGTCAATGACGCTATCATCCGGAAGATTAACTCCCAATTGAATCAAGTGATTGTTATACCCAGACATTTTGAGTATATGCTCAATAAAAGAACTATTCTCCTCCATCTTGCAGCTATAGAACTTATTGGAGACTTCATATCTCTCAATCCGGGCATTTGCTTGAAATATTAACTTCAACTCCTGGAACATCTCATATGCTCCATGACGTTCAAAACGTCGTTGAAGTCCCGGTTCTAAGCCGTAAATCATGGCACACTGAACTATCGAGTAGTCATCAGCTTTGCTCTGCCAGACGTTCATAACATCTGGTATTGCTCCTGCAGCAGGTCTGGCACCTAGCGGTGCTTCCAGGACGTAATTCTTCTGTGCGGAAATGAGGATAATCCTCAAGTTACGGACCCAGTCCGTGTAATTGCTACCATCATCTTCCAATTTTTCTTTCTCAAGGAACGCATTAAAATTCAACGGAACAACAACACGGGCCATCTATCTACAATCAACATAGACAAGCAAAATACCATCAGGTACTAAGTTCATGATAAATTTAAGTTCAATTAATCATATTACTTTAAGAACTCCCACTTAGATAGACATCCCTCTAATCCTCTAAGTGATCACGTGATCCAAATCAACTAAACCATGTCCGATCATCACGTGAGATGGAGTAGTTTCAATGGTGAACATCACTATGTTGATCATATCTACTATATGATTCACGCTCGACCTTTCGGTCTCAGTGTTCCGAGGCCATATCTGCATATGCTAGGCTCGTCAAGTTTAACCTGAGTATTCCGCGTGTGCAACTGTTTTGCACCCGTTGTATTTGAACGTAGAGCCTATCACACCCGATCATCACGTGGTGTCTCACCACGAAGAACTTTCGCAATGATGCATACTCATGGAGAACACTTATACCTTGAAATTTAGTGAGAGATCATCTTATAATGCTACCGTCAATCAAAGCAAGATAAGATGCATAAAAGATAAACATCACATGCAATCAATATAAGTGATATGATATGGCCATCATCATCTTGTGCTTGTGATCTCCATCTCCGAAGCACCGTCATGATCACCATCGTCACCGGCGCGACACCTTGATCTCCATCGTAGCATCGTTGTCGTCTCGCCAACTTATGCTTCTATGACTATCGCTACCGCTTAGTGATAAAGTAAAGCATTACAGGGCGATTGCATTGCATACAATAAAGCGACAACCATATGGCTCCTGCCAGTTGCCGATAACTCAGTTACAAAACATGATCATCTCATACAATAAAATTTAGCATCATGCCTTGACCATATCACATCACAACATGCCCTGCAAAAACAAGTTAGACGTCCTCTACTTTGTTGTTGCAAGTTTTACGTGGCTGCTACGGGCTGAGCAAGAACCGTTCTTACCTACGCATCAAAACCACAACGATAGTTCGTCAAGTTAGTGATGTTTTAACCTTCTCAAGGACCGGGCATAGCCACACTCGGTTCAACTAAAGTTGGAGAAACTGACACCCGCCAGCCACCTGTGTGCAACGCACGTCGGTAGAACTAGTCTCGCATAAGCGTACGCGTAATGTCGGTCCGGGCTGCTTCATCCAACAATACCGCTGAACAAAAGTATGACATGCTGGTAAGCAGTATGACTTGTATCGCCCACAACTCACTTGTGTTCTACTTGTGCATATAACATCTACTCATAAAACCAGGCTCGGATGCCACTGTTGGGGAACGTAGTAATTTCAAAAAAAATCCTACGCACACGCAAGATCATGGTGATGCATAGCAACGAGAGGGGAGAGTGTGTCCGCGTACCCTCGTAGACCGAAAGCGGAAGCGTTAGCACAACGCGGTTGATGTAGTCGTACGTCTTCATGATCCGACCGATCAAGTACCGAACGCACGGCACCTCCGGGTTCTGCACACGTTCAACTCGATGACGTCCCTCGAACTCCGATCCAGCCGAGCTTTGAGGGAGAGTTCCGTCAGCACGACGGCGTGGTGACGATGATGATGTTTTACCGACGCAGGGCTTCGCCTAAGCACCGCTACGATATTATCGAGGTGGATTATGGTGGAGGGGGGCACCGCACACGGCTAAGAGATCCAAGAGATCAATTGTTGTTCCTCCAAGGGGTGCCTCCCTCCCCGTATATAAAGGAGTGGAGGAGGGGGAGGGGGCCGGCCACCCTAGGCGCGCCCCATGAGGAGTCCTACTCCCACCGGGAGTAGGACTCCTCCCTTCCAAGTGGGAGTAGGAGAGGAGAGGGAAGGAGAGAGAGGGGGAAAGGAAAGGGGGGCGCCGCCCCCCCCCTCCTTGTCCAATTCGGACTGGGGGGGAAGGGGGCGCGCGGCTGCCCTTAGCCGCCCCTCCTCTTCTCCACTAGGGCCCAATAGGCCCATTAGTCTCCTCGGGGGGTTCCGGTAACCCCCCGGTACTCCGGTATATGCCCGAAACTCCCCGAAACCATTCCGGTGTCCGAACATAGTCGTCTAATATATCGATCTTTACGTCTCGACCATTTCGAGACTCCTCGTCATGTTCGTGATCACATCCGAGACTCCGAACAACCTTCGGTTCATCAAAACACATAAACTCATAATATAACCGTCATCGAACTTTAAGCGTGCGGACCCTACAGGTTCGAGAACTATGTAGACATGTCTCCGGTCAATAACCAATAGCGGAACCTGGATGCTCATATTGGCTCCCACATATTCCACGAAGATCATTATCGGTCAAACCGCATAACAACATACGTTGTTCCCATTGTCATCGGTATGTTACTTGCCCGAGATTCGATCGTCAGTATCTCAATACCTAGTTCAATCTCGTCACCGGCAAGTCTCTTTACTTGTTCCGTAATACATCATCTCCCAACTAACTCATTAGTTACAATGCTTGCAAGGCTTATAGTGATGTGCATTACCGAGTGGGCCCAGAGATACCTCTCCGACAATCGGAGTGACAAATCCTAATCTCGAAATACGCCAACCCAACAAGTACCTTCAGAGACACCTGTAGAGCACCTTTATAATCACCCATTTACGTTGTGACGTTTGGTAGCACACAAACTGTTCCTCCGGTAAACGGGAGTTGCATAATCTCATAGTCATAGGAACATGTATAAGTCATGAAGAAAGCAATAGCAGAATACTAAACGATCAAGTGCTAAGCTAACTGAATGGGTCAAGTCAATCACATCATTCTCCTAATGATGTGATCCCGTTAATCAAATGACAACTCATGTCAATGGCTAGGAAAATATCATCTTTGATCAACGAGCTAGTCAAGTAGAGGCATACTAGTGACACTCTGTTTGTCTATGTATTCACACAAGTATTATGTTTCCGGTTAATACAATTCTAGCATGAATAATAAACATTTATCATGATATAAGGAAATAAATAATAACTTTATTATTGCCTCTAGGGCATATTTCCTTCACCGGCGACTCGTGGCGGTGTTGCCGGCTCACACGCCCTTGCAGCACCGATGCGTCGTGGTTGGCGTTGCCTTTGCAGCACCCTGGAGGCGCCCCCTGCCCCCTCTTTCAGCACCGGCAGCGCTGCACCGACAAAAAGCTCGGCCGATGACACTCGGCAACACGGACCACATCAACGGTCGCAGTGTTGAGCACCCGCCGCATCGCGGCATAAATCCACACTGGTGATGGCAGCAGTAGCTTGCAGCAGCGTGTAGAGCTTGCAGCAACGCTTGGACTACATCCATGCCTGCGGTGTTCGATAGAGAACAGAGGCCAGAGGTGGAGGAAGAAAAAGGGGATCAAGCTCAGGGAGAAAAGGACGCGGGGAGGAGGAAGAAAGGAGTGCTCTCCTGATCTGCATGAAATGATGAGATAAGGTTTTGGGCAGTGGCTGGCCCCACCGGGACGCGTGGTACGCAGAGGAGACAGCTTACGTGGGCGTGTAATCATCCGGCTTAATTCTAGAGTTTTCCCAAAAAATGGACAGGTGCCTCCGTTTAGTGATTGAAATGATTTGTTCGAATTAGCATGCTACATGGGACCATATTAAATGGATCCTGTCGTGATTTGACATGTTTTAGCTTCTGTGTTGATTTTGTATGTTTGCGCATGATAATTATATTGTTCGTATCAAGCGTGGCACCCCAACAATAAAATCCTACTAAAATTATCAATATGTGTACTTCCCATCTAAATCTTGCTTTTGACTTGGAAAACACCCGCAGCGTCTGCTACGTGTGTAGTCGTTGGATGAAGCGTAAGTGTGCGCTCATCATCATCTCCCCACGTAGCCACTCACGTATTCCCAGTTGGCGCCACACCACCACATCGTCATCTTCCTCAAGGTTTGCGATGGGGGTCCTATTAATTGTGGTTGCGAGGTTGAACCGGAGGGCAACAAGGGTCTTGTTGTAAAGGGTCAACCGCAACATGGTTGTTGCAGGCTGATGGGCAGAGATCAGACGGTTGTTACTCGCCCGTCTAACGACTGCTGAGGCGGTCAATCTCATCCAAACATTACCCGACTAGCATGCAACATCCGCCTTTTGATTTTTAGCGGTGAGTCCTCGACAGAGCTCCACAAAATGCATGGACTTATTAAGTTCATTCAAAATTCAGGAAAAGTAGGTCAGTTATGCACATATAGGGGGAAAAGGAGGGTCTTGGACCCATATTCTGAACTAGGTCTCACTTTGTGCATCAAAGTAAACCTGTTCATGGATAACCCGACCCGGAGGCCCGAACCCGAAGCCCAACATTTGGGCCGGGCTCGGGCTCCAGTTTCTCGCCCGAAGCTCGGCCCGAAAGCCTGAAATTACCATATATATTATTTTATTTGAAATATAGGTATAATAAACTAATATGATATCCTGATACGTCTCCAACGTATCTATAATTTTTAATTGTTCCATGCTATTATATTATCTGTTTTGGATGTTTAATGGGCTTTAATATGCTCTTTTATATTATTTTTGGGACTAACCTATTAACCGAAGGCCCAATGCCAGTTTCTATTTTTTTTGCCTATTTTAGAGTTTTGCAGAAAAGGAATACCAAACGGAGTCCAAACGGAATGAAACCTTCGCGATAATCTTTCTTGATCCAAAAGCAAACCAGAAGACTTGGAGTTGAAGTTAGAAATGCCACGAGACGTCCATGAGGTAGGAGGGCGCGCCCAGGGGGTAGGCGCCCCCACGCTCGTGGGCCCCTCGTAGCTCCACCGACGTACTTCTTTCGCCTATATATACTCTTATACCCTAGAAACATCAAGGGGACCCACGAAACCACTTTTCCACCGCTGCAACCTTCTGTACCCGTGAGATCCCATCTTGGGGCCTTTTCTGGCGATCTGCCGGAGGGGGATTCGATCACGAAGGGCTTCTACATCAACACCATTGCCTCTCCGATGAAGCGTGAGTAGTTTACCACAGACCTTCGGGTCCATAGTTATTAGCTAGATGGCTTCTTCTCTCTCTTTGATTCTCAATACAAAGTTCTCCTCGATGTTCTTGGAGATCTATTCGATGTAATACTCTTTTGCGGTGTGTTTGCCGAGACCGATGAATTGTCAATTTATGAACAAGTTTATCTATGAATATTATTTGGTTCTTCTCTGAATTCTTATATGCATGATTTGATATCTTTGCAAGTTTCTTCGAATTATCGGTTTAGTTTGACCTACTAGATTGATCTTTCTTGCAATGGGAGAAGTGCTTAGCTTTGGGTTCAATCTTGCGGTGTCCTTTCCCAGTGACAGTAGGGGCAGCAAGGCACGTATTGTATTATTGCCATTGAGGATAAAAAGATGGGGTTTATATCATATTGCTTGAGTTTATCCCTCTACATCATGTCATCTTGCTTAATGCGTTACTCCTTCTTATGAACTTAATACTCTAGATGCATGCTGGATAGCGGTCGATGTGTGGAGTAATAGTAGTAGATGCAGAATCGTTTCGGTCTACTTGACACGGACGTAATGCCTATATTCATGATAATTGCCTTAGATATCTTCATAACTATGCGCTTTTCTATCAATTGCTCGGCAGTAATTTGTTCACCCACCGTAATACATGCTATCTTAAGAGAAGCCACTAGTGAAACCTATGGCTCCCGGGTCTCTTTCTTATTATATTGCATCTCTTTTATTTACATCGCATCTCGTTTACTATTTTGCAATCTTTACTTTTCAATCTATACAACAAAAATACCAAAAATATTTACTTTACTATCTCTATTAGATCTCACTTTTGCGAGTGACCCTGAAGGGATTGACAACCCCTTTATCGCGTTGGTTGCAAGGTTCTTGATTGTTTGTGCAGGTACTAGGTGACTTGTGTGTTGTCTCCTACTGGATTGATACCTTGGTTCTCAAAACTGAGGGAAATACTAACGCTACTTTGCTGCATCACCCTTTCCTCTTCAAGGGAAAACCAACGCATGCTCAAGAGGTAGCATATCCCGAATATGATTAATTTAATAAAAAACACCACTGTTCATGTGCTTCAGGCCGGGCCGTGACGGGCTCGGGCTTGGGATTTTTTCATCGGGCTTTGCCAAGCCCAGCCCGAACCCGGCCCGGCCCGGGGAACGATCGGGTTTACATCAAAGTAGGCAAATGTTTGCTCCCTCTACTTCGCCTCCATAGACGCGTCGATGATAGCTCCGCCTTGCTATGAATGTGAATCCCAGGGCTAATATTTATAGTTTAGCTTGGTGCAGTTAGGCTTAGGAAGTTTTTTGGTAGGGACTATGAAATGCTTTTTCGTTTGCAAAAATATAACCATAATGTTTTGGTATTGTTGTGTGAATTTATTAATTGTAACTGACGAAAGTTGTTATGCATATATTTCCTTTTTGTCTAAAAGAATCTCAGCTATTAATTTACTGTAGTTAGATATCCATCACAGATGGGGTTTTTAAAGAGAAAAGTATATTTTTGGTCCCTTAAATTTACCAAAAGTATACAACTGGTCTCAAAATTGGGTAAGTTTCGCCCAAAACTTGGTTTCAATCAAAAATTGGCCATGTGGCAGCCGTTTTCTCGCCCTCGTGATATATATCTCACCCAAGCCAAGAAGGGATCTAGTTGTACGCCACCAACCCACCGTCACATCCGTCCCCTCCCTCACCTTCTCGACAAGTTATAGCTGTCGTTGAGACATCGACTCGCTGCCCAGCCGTCCTTGTCGATCTTTACCATTGATCCCCTCCTCCGCAACTACAACGTGCCTCCCCGTGTCGAGGAGAGGCCAAGTTGCGTATGGGCTTAGCCATTTCCCCTGCCTCCTTTGTCACACGGGGTCTCACCTCCGCCCCATGGTTCTTGCCGGAGTCTGCCCGGAGAGGAAATCCAGATCATGGTCATATCCACCACACTCCAAGCCCAAATGCTCTCCGCATATGTCGTGGCCTCCCCGGGCTGGAGTGGTCGCATTGCCGACCAAGCTTGCCTCGTTGTTAATTGCTACCCCATTTCTTCGGGCTAGCCCCATCTTGGATGAAGGGGGTGCCCGCACCGTACATGCCGTGAGCAGCTACCTCCACCCCGTGCATGTGTCCCCGTTGTGCCCCGTTAGGTCGTTGCAGTTGCCTTTGTGCGCTAAGAACATTGGCGGTTGCGACGCAGCACCTCCTGCCGCTTGAATCGAGCACTCCCGCCCGCCCCCGCATCGCTTACAATTGAGCCGAGGTGGGGGGTCACAGGGAAAGAAGATCGGTGGTGCGCGTCTCTATAGGTCGTCACGACCATCGTTGCCGCCACAAAAAGGTTGGGTTTTGGTTGGAGGAGATAAGGGCGCGCGTGAGAGAGAGGATGGTGATGTGAATGGGTGACGGGTTGGTCCAAACAACGTGTATGTCATGGCAAGTGAGGGAAGATAACCCCAGTGACATATGTTTATAAGCATCTGCTGTGATTGTAATGTGTTTATAACAAGTAAAATCGACAAAGATCAAACAATACCACACTCAGATTTCTGAGACACACTCATTTTTGAGACTAGGGCAATTCTATAAATTAAACAGGTAAGCAGATATCGCAACTCGCAAGAGAGCTTCCTGGTTCCAAATTCCGGAAATGCCCCTGAATCGAGACGGCTACTGACTTTTCCCCTCTCATCAAGCCTTCCCCAGTCGAACGCCGTTACCGAAGGCATCCCTCCTCCCCCCGATCCAGCCATGTCGTCCGCGCCGCCCGCCCACCAATCCAAACCCTCCTACCAGCGCCGCCCTCCCAACTCCGGGCCGAGACAGCAGCCGCCGCCGCAGCAGCACCAGCAGCAGCGCTACGTCCCCAAATCCGCCGCCCCTTCCGCTCCTAAACCCTCGCCCCCACCACCGCTCACCACCGCCCTCCGATCATCGGCCGCCCCGTCTGCATCTGGCGCCGGCAGCAGCAGCGGCGGCGGAGCGGCCGATGGGTTCGTGTTCTACCTGCCGCACGACGAGGCGGTTGCGGCCGGGCTCGGCGGCCTCGACGCCCAGGAGTCGCAGGCCGTCGTCGACCTCCTCAACGACGCGCTCGCGTCGCTCCTCCGTGCCAAGCCTCGCGAGTTCTGGCGCCAGGGTAACCATACAATACAACTCCTATGTGCATTGGATGCAAATCATAAACCTTAGTTTTTGGATTAGGAACCTGGGCCGGAAGCTTGGGAGCTTGTCCTTTTAACATTCGATTTGCTTGCCTGGTTTAGAACAGTTGCTCGAATGCAATTTAGTGCGAATTCTTATGCATACATTTTGTTGTCTGTATAATTTGCTAAGCCATGGATATAGCATGAAACTACAGCGAATATCTACTTATTCAGATGGTTACAATTCACTATAAATGGTCGAGCGCTTTGATAGTAGGGATTTGTAGTGGTTCTTATCACGAACTTTTGATCTAGTAGTTTAGTATACTGTCACTGACTTATGAATGTATAATACATATGGTGGCTTAAATTGAGGATTCATTCATGCTTGAACTCGTACATATCTTATTGACAGCAGTGTTACACGCTTTGCTGAGTATAGCTTGATAGTTTGCTTAACAAATTGATTGGCATTTTTTAAATACCGCCTGCATTTTTATTAACTTATGATATATTGTATTTTCCTGCCTATTGTAAACATGCATATTAAACTGCTCAACAGGTTGTGATCTGGAGAAGTGTTGTGGTCAATTCAACTAACTGGTTCATGGCTTACACATATAGATATATTGAGTGGTTAGTTGGCATTTAGTTGTATTTCTGATTATGTCTGGAATCTAGTTAATATCCCAGCTAAGTTGTTGAAAATCTTATCTGTATTTGCTACTTGATTTGGAAGTTTATTTGCAATCAAAGTTCGAAAAAGCGCTAGGCGTTAATTATGCGTTTGGCCACCTACTTGCGCTTTTCTAGCTTAGGTGTGATTAGGCGCAATTAGGCGTTTGTGCTGTAGCATGAAGGAATGAGCTAGATGGGCTGGCCTAGCCCATTAAATCACAGGCCCATCTTCCTATTCTCCTACTAAAGCTTTAATATGGTGCACAGTCGACAGAAAATCTAGGTTTCCTCCTCACGCCGCCTCCCCCCCTCGTCCTCTCTCCCCGGCTGCATGATGCCGCCTCTCTCCCTCTTCCTCTGTCCCTTGCTTACACCGATGGGAACCAGCGAGTGAAGCTCAATATCTCGCCGGAATCAATCGATTTGTCATCGTAGCGGTTGAATCCTCGTCGGGAGGATGAATCCTTGCAGGGGAGGTCAAATCCTCGACGGGGAGATTGATTTCTCGCCTGAGAAACGTGATTCCTTGCCGGAAACGCTGATTTCTCGCCGGGGGACCTGGCCGGCCGCTTTTTTGAGCGCCTAGGGCCAATGCCCAGAGCTTAAGCGCGCCTAGGCGAGCGCCTAATAGTGCCTTTTTGAACTATGTTTGCAATCTTAAATGCTTAATTGATTTCTTCCATATATCAGCAAAACTGCTGTCTGTGGTGCATATATAACTTTACTTTGGCACTGATGAATTGCACTGGCTCAAGTAGTAAGTTCACTAGTCAGATGTTCAACAATTCCAAATTTTATTTTTCCCTATCGAACACTAGATAGCTATCAAGCTATGTGCATGTGGTTCCTTGCATCTTCTCTGAATGGTTATCTACAGTAACAAAGTAAAGCTGATGAATACATGTATTGTATTGGTTATTGGTACCTAACCACCGCGCCAGGCTCTCTGTTGTGTTCTAGAATTGTTAACCGGAACTGGTCCCAGTAAACAATAGTTTAACGACTAGCTAGCTCAACAAGAGAAATTGCCAGATGATCATGTTTTTGTTTGTGATTTGTCTAATGTTTTCACTCCTAGAGTTAGAACTTATGAAGAGATCTCAGAGCTACAGCCTACAAGCAGCTGAACTTTGTTAGTGACATCTAATACTTATAGTTGTTTTTTCTGCAGTGGCACAGAATGCCTCTCTGCATGCATTCCTAGATAGTTACCTACAATTCAGACACCGGTGGTATGATTTGCCACACAGGGGTCCCAAAGGGACAGTTGCTGGTTTGGTTGTTGGGGAGCTTGAGCTTTGCCGCCGTGTCTTTATGGTCCTCTACCGCATGTGAGATTTCTATCATTTCGCAAGTTTTAATTTTATATCTGTAAAACCTTTTTCATAGATGGTGTATGGCATCAAGAGTTGCATATAATTGTTGTGGTGTGTCTCTTGTTTGTGTGTTAGATCATCAAACAAGGATCCTGGATCAGGCCCGGGTGAGTCCCTTAGTACGAAGGAGCATACAGGTGAGATTGGGACTACTTCTTTGATCATTGTGTGCGTTCATTGATTTTAGTGCAGAATTGAGTGGAATCATTTGTACCCCTGTAGCCCTTCTACAGGAGAAAAGACTGCTTGATCTACCAAAGTTGTTGGATATATGTGCTATATATGGGCATGACAATGGGGAGTTGACAAGTTCACTGGTTGGTTCCTGAGGCATTTCATTTGTTGTTGGTACTATTATTGTTTTCCATTTTTATGTCGTTCCTATATCCTCAAGCTATTTATTATTATTATTATTATTATTATTATGAGCTATGAATGCTTCAGTTAATAATGATTTTATATCTCCAGGTTACAAATGCAATCGTTGTGCAGCCCAATTTACTCGATGGCATCAATACTGTCCTTCCCCAATTCCTGGACATTTTCCACACAATGCAGGACAGATGCATGGACTCACTACAGGTTTTTTTTCTTACTTGAATTTTGGTCACTTTTTAATGATGGATGCCATATATAGGCTTCTTTCTTCATTTATTGGGTAGCAACATCTAGACAATAGTTTGATGGGAGAAATTCTTTGTGCCTATGGTAGAACCACCAGCATTTCCTTTAGCTAGTGTTTTTGTTTCCGTTTTCAATCAAGTTTTTTGAGAAGTGCATTTGCGCTGTTAGTAAAAGGTTTTTCAGTTTGTTCATTCGCCTAATGAGTAAAATCAGTTCTGAATTTCTGATCAATAATTTAGTATATAATTCACTGGTGCAATGGTTGCCTGGAGTGTCCTATTTTCTTTAGTTAAAAAAACACACGACTGTGAAGCTGCATCGACTCCTTTAGTTGCAAAGTGTCATGTTTCCTGGGACTGTTCATTCTACCTATTGGTGCAACTTATAGTTGTATTGGTCTTAGATCCCTTTGTTGTGCTAGTGCATATTTTGCAGCAAAAAAAATATGAGTTGTATATCCTTTTAGCATTACTGTTATGTCACTTGCGTTGTCTGAAATTAATCAAATTATGTTATTGACAATTTGCATTGTTCTTTAGCTGTTCTAAACGTGCATTAGGGCAGGGTTGAGGTTGATGACAATGAAATATGATGGTCCTGTTTTCTGAGACGTGCATTTACGTTGTTTGTAAAAGGATTTCAGTTTGTTCATTTGCCTTGCGCGGAAAATTATTCCTGAATTTTATATAATTCACTAGTGCAGTGGTTGCCTGGAGCTGTCCGATTTTCTTAAGGAAAAAAACTGTGATATTGGATAGACTCCTTTAGCTGAGAAGTGTATCACGTTTCCTGGGACTGCTCAGTCTACCTTTTGGTGCAACTTATAGTAGTTGTATTGATCTTAGATCCTTTTGTTGCACTAGTGCCATATGTTTGCAGCTAAATATGATGTATATATACTTTTAGCATTCCTGTTATGTCACTTGCTTTATCTGAAATTATGTCAATTGACAATTTGCATTGTTCTTTAGCTGTTCTGAACGTGCATTAGGTCAGGGTAGAGGTTGATTGACATTTGATGGTACATTTTCTTTTATTTCTTTAGGAAAAATATATTATATTCAGAGTGAGGATACATTTGCTTAAAATGGTTAAAATGTTAACAACACAATTGAATTAAAGAATAGATCATGCATTTACAGCGAAATGATGCCAATCTATGATAGAGCTTACAGAACTTGCATAAACGCAACTTAACTGTAATTTGATTTGCAGGTGCTCAGTTCACCTGGACCAAATGTCAGTGGACATACCCAGCTTCAGAAAGATTTCTCGGAGGTCAGTTTTATCTACTAGATGATACACCGCGTGTTTCTGTGGTTATCTTGTTAAAAGAAATGCCTAATTAGGTGCTATAGAAGCAACTAAAAGTAACGAAAACAAAATATAAGAGTGGTCTCGATTTACACTTTCAAAACAATAAAAATATGAAGCATATAACAAAATGATATATAGAAGAGAAAGAACCTTTAGATTGCAGTTAAAAGAGTGCCATTCCTGAAAAAAAATGTGAAGGATAAACTCCGTCGGTATGCTCCAAGCGCCCAACCCATATACCGTGTCCAAGCGAGCAAAATACCTATTAGAAAAATTAACTTGTGACTTACACACATGATGTGGTAGCGCTGCGTTGATATGCTAATGCAAATAATGTAACAACTTACATGCATGGCTTGCCGATGTGGCATGGTTGCATGGCTTGGAAAAACAGTCAGTGGGTTGTAGCTAGTTAGGAATAGAGGATTCTAGATTTTTTCTGATATATTTGTTGTTCTTTTGCTTAACTTTGATGCTTAATTGCAAATTTAATTTCCCCAGGTGCTGGATTTTGTTAATGATGCAATTATTACTCTGGATGCCTTTGCTGAGGCTTACCAGCCTGCTGCATTATTATTATGTGCTTCTTTTGAAAGAGGGTAAGCTTCTATTCATTCATCCCAATGATTGGTGCATGTTTCTTAACTAGGCATTGATGGTTTTGTACTACTTGATTTGCAGGGATCGAGTTGAGGAATTGCTGAACACCCTTGCAAGTTTGTATGATTTGTTGTTACCATCTTTGCTTCAGGGGTTTCAAGTTATGTCCAGTTCCCAAAGCAATGGAGAGACTTCGTCTGAAAGTATACTTAATGACATAGTTCTTGGCATAAGAATGCTATCAAAGAGAGCTGTTGGATTTGGTTGGAGATTATTAGAGTTCTGCTATTTAAATGATCAACTTAAGGAGGAGGATGTCCAAGCATCTACTAAGATGTTTCCAGCTAAAGTCGAAGATCCTATGATCAGGGGAGAAATAATAGTTCAAATACTCAAGGATATCAATAGAGAAGCTACTTACTCTTCTAAAGGGAATCCTGGAAAGACGTTTCTGCAAGCTCTTCAAAAGGAATTTCAGTTGATGAGCCGGATTGGCGATATTTGGAACAAAGGTAATTGATCAAATTTCTCAATTAGATGCTTGCTTAGCGTCTTATGTTTGTAAAGTTCCGCACAACCTTTTGGCCCCCCTGTACTTATTGTGTCAAAATTTCAGTCAGAATTATCTCGACATCATTAGTTTTGTTTCTTTCAGAAATAGCATGAGATTTTGTAGATTTATTTGGAGAAGTAATATAAGGTTTCATTGCCCCATATACTGATCTCTTGCATATGTGTACTGAATTCGTTTATCTTGTTGGTGTGCTGTCACAGTACTTATCGCATGTCTGTGTGTGAGTTAACACAGTTATAGGCTTATATTGTTTGGTGCTGTTCTAGTTTGAGATAGTAGAATGCTCTCAGTCAATCTCAGAATAGGAAGAATGAAATTCAGTGTCAAAAGGAAATGTTTTTCAAGCTTGCTGAAATAGCTTCATCCTGTAGGAGTTTGTCATACTTACCAGTTTTTGATCGCTTCCACTGTTTTTGCCCTAGTTAAGGCACCAACAGTGTTACCTACCTACTTTCTCCATCCAGATTTATTAGGCTCCCTCGTATTTTGGGTCAACTTTGACCATAAATTTAACTTATGAAATATGAACCATATGTCACAAAAATTATACCGTGGAAAACCTCTTTCAAGTACAAATCCAATAGTTTACCTTTTGTACTATATACCTCATTTTGTGGGTCATATAGACGGTCAAAGTTTTGCACGAAATAAGACTGGCCCAATAAACCTGGACGGAGGAAGTACTAATCAAGTGCAGCACTTCTATCTGTGTTCCTATCATTTGGTACTTTTGAGTTATTGACTTCATAAGAAAGCACTTGTTTTGGTTTCCTATAGATTTTGTCATGTGAAAGTGTTACAAGCCTGGCAGAATTGTTCGATTGATGTACATGCCACATTCGTATGATTCAAAGTTTTATTTATCATATTCCTTTTGATGCCAAACACTCTCTATTGATGCATTCCATGTGTTCCTGCTAAACCTTAACAGGATGGATATACATGGAGGATGAGCAGTTCCAGTTCATATCACGTCTGTGCGGATCCACTGTCACTTCTTGGAATAGTGTCCCTGGTTTGCCAATATCTTCCCATGGTGGTGAACTTCAACAGAAGAATGAGGAAGCTGCTGTCATTGAGTCCAAGATTAGTCAGATAAGGGACCTTCTTCCTCATTATGGGAAAGGTTTCCTTGCCGCTTGCTTGGAAGCCTACAACCAGAACCCTGAGGAAGTTATCCAAAGGATACTAGATGGAACACTTCATCAGGATCTTCTAGCTTTAGATACTTCGTTACAAGAGATGCCACAACAAAAATCTGCACCTAGTGTTGCGAAAGATAAAGGCAAAGGCGTACTAGTGGAAACTATTCCTAATATTGCAAATAAACCCCATAAAGTTGAAGCCCAATCTTCTTCAGTCTCATCAGCATCCAAGGCTCCTATCTCATATTTATCTTCAGTTTCATCAGCATCCAAGGCTCCTGCCTCATCTGTATCATCAGTTCCACAAGGTAGATTTACAAGGAAGACCAATGATGATCTGCCCAACTTTGCAGTTCTAGACCCGCAAAAAGCCAAAGATGCTGTTAAGTCAGCTGTCCTTGATTCCCAGTATGAGTACGAGGATGAGTATGATGACTCGTTTGATGATCTTGGCTTCAGCGTGGCGGAGTCAAGTTACGAGGAAGCAGAGGGCGCCAATGATGATGCTGAGGGTTCCTCCAGTGGCCCACGTTGGGCTTCACAGAAGAAGCCACAGTTTTATGTCAAGGACGGGAAGAACTACAGCTACAAGGTTGCTGGTTCAATTGCTGTATCAAATGCTCGAGAGGCGGCAGTCTTAAACAATACTCAGAAAGATACAATTCATGGTCTCGGTCGTGGTGGAAATTTACCTATTGGTGGAAATTTACCTATGGGAGTTCCCAACAGGCAACATAGAGTTGTGGAGGAAGAGGAGGGTGGTCATGCAAACAGCTTCAGCAGAGGAGGCTCGAATCCCCGTGGTCGGGGCAGGGGCAGAAGAGGTGGCTGGGATCAGGGTAACCCAGCGGAGGAGAACGAGAATTCTAGTGGGCCACAAAGTTTTGGCCGTGATGGAAGAAGAGGGGGCAGGAACCATGGCAACCTGCCAGAGGTAAATGATGGCCAACAAGGTTTTGGCCGTGGTGCAAGAAGAGGGATCAGGGATGAGGACAATCGGCAAGAAATGAACAACCACTCTAATGTCCAGCAAGGTTTTGGTCGTGGCGCAAGAAGAGGGGCCAGGGAGGAGGACAACCAGCCAGAGGTAAACAACCATCCTAATGCCCAGCAAGGTTTTGGTCGTGGCGCAAGAAGAGGGGACAGGGACGAGGACAACAGGCCAGCAGGGAATAACCATGGCCAGCAAGGTTTCGGTCGTGGTGGAAGAAGAGGGGACAGGGACGAGGACAACAGGCCAGAAGGGAATAACCATGGCCAGCAAGGTTTCGGTCGTGGTGGAAGAAGAGGGGACAGGGACGAGGACAACAGGCCCGAAGGGAATAACCATGGCCAGCAAGGTTTCGGTCGTGGTGGAAGAAGAGGGGACAGGGATGAGGACAACAGGCCAGAAGTGAATAACCATGGCCAGCAAGGTTTTGGTCGTGGTGCAAGAAGAGGGGACAGGAACCATGACGATCCAGTGGAGGACAATGAAGATCGTAATGCAGCACAAGGTTTCGCTCGAGGAGGGCCAGGCCCCCGTGGAGGCGGCCGGAATCATAACCGGAGGGATCAGGCGCTGAGGAAGCATATGCAAGGAATGACAGGGCTTTAGCTCACCACCGTTTGAAGTTCAGCAGGAAGTGTAAATTTGTCCAAATGGTTTTGAGGGACAGATGATGTTCACACAAGCGCTTGTATTTTGGTTGTTACAATTACATGATACACAACATGCAGCTGCAGCCCCCATAGATACTTTTTTGTTTTGAAAAAGACGTTGTATGAAATGTGAGAATTCTTAAAGGTGAATTACCGTGAAGTAGCTTGGTCGCCCCAAGAACTGCTTCCTTTTTGGTACTTGAAAGGTTTATGTTGGTCCAACCCTAGTGCTGTGTGCCTTTGGAACATGTTATGTTTTGTACTGGATACTGTGTGAATGTGTGGCTGCAATGGTTCATAGAAACGGGAAATACTTTCTCTTCTTTCGAATGTAGACTGAAAATCGTTGTTGTTGGGAACCTCATCCCTTAGTTTTTACGGCACAGAAATGGATACACTTTCTGTCTAAAATCCGGTATGCTTGAGAGTGGCCGAGGCCATGGCGTCTCCAGAGGAGAATTATGAAGGCGAAGGCAACAATCATGGCGTCACCAAGGAACCATCCATCCTTGATGATGCCAAACCCTTTGCTTCGCTCTGTTTTACCTTTTCTCACACACACGATAGCGGCTCATTCACTTCCATCACGTCTCAATTCTACAGGAAGGAATGAAGGAAGGCAGGCTCGTGAAGCTTGGAATCATCATTCGCCTGGGAGAAAAAGGTTAGCGACATACTTTCGCCCTAGTTATTCCCCCGGTGCTTTCTTTATCTCTACGCAAAGAGGGCATGCTCAAGTGATCGACATCGATCGCCTCACCTGTACAGTACAGTACAGAGGAAAAAGCCTGCTGCCGGCAATGGAGGAGATGATGGTGGCGGTGGCGTCGCTGGCATGCCATGGCAGGGCAGCCATGCTCTCATCCTTTACCTTGACCATGCTTTTTTACAGTTAAATCGTATACATAGTGATGGTTTCCCTTTTCGCCTTTCTGTTACTTGCAGAGATATCCGGAAGGAAGGATGGCCTAGTACTCGTGCTTTTCAAGCGATATGTAAAGCATATCCATCCAAGGTCTGGCTGATAGATTTGCTGTTCTTCCAAGCGCAGGAGAAATTTGAAAGAGGAAATTGTACAGTGGGTAAACGTAAGTTGCTAACAGCTGTTCCGATAAAAAAAAAGTTAATTTTGGGCTGGTTCCTGATTATTTGCGCAGACAGAAATTTGGTGGTCATCTGAAAAATTATTTCCAGGTTACACCACTAGTCCCCCACTACATGAATCAGCATAATTCTAGTACATAAGAAAAGGTGTGACCATGTGTAACTGCTGCTAGATAACTAGTGAAGCAGCAGCCTATTACTAAGCCTCAGCATTGCAAACTACCCAACGAAAAGAGGAAGATCTTCTTGTCATTATTCTTCTTTTGTACAAAAAATTCCACATGTTCCAAACGTATACACCCCGATCTCTCCTAACCTTGGTCGTCCCGAGGTTAAATATGTGCTTAATTATCACTATCATACATTTGCCGCAGCTGCTAAAGCTATCACAGTCCATATGTGCTATGTCCATTGCAAAATTCATTCTGCTCCTCCCACCCTCCTCCCAACCCCCCTCTCCTACGATGACATGCTATCATCATCGTCGTCGGAGTTGTTCTGCCGCCGTTGGCCATACAAGCTTAGGACCGGCAACGGGGCTGTCGTCGAAACACGGAACGACCTCGCCGACCCGACAACGGTTCTGTCCTGCTGCATCCGGCCAACCTCCCTGCAGACGTGATCCAACATCGAGAGGAAGTCCCTCACCACCATGAATATCCTCAGAGGGTGCGCCTCCTCCTTCGCGGCGTCCCCGTGGAAGTAGTCGGTGATGTCTTTCACTCTCCCCAGAGCCCGCTTCTCCTCGCCTCTCACTATCTCGATCTCCTTGTCGGCTTCCTTCAGAAAGCCCTGCATCGCGGTGAAGAACCTCTGGCCCTGCGTGCATTGCCTCTCGAGCTGCAACACCGACTTGATCTTCTCGAGGCCCGTTTCGAGCTTGCTGACGTACCCGTGCAGAACATCGAAGTCCATGGAAGCCGCCTTCTTGACGTTTCCGAGCTCGCTGCTCAGCCCGCACACAACCTTCAGGCCTTTATCTTTAGAGCTGGTGGCCGTGGTATTTTCCTTTTCAGATTTCGCATCTTCCGATCGGATCATTTCTTGGACAACAAAGTGGAGCAGCGTGGTTTTGCCATCAGCTCCCTTGACGTCTGCGAGCTTGAGCAGGGTGTCAAGCTTAAAGGCTTTAGCCTCACCCCGGTTCGTGCCGACATTCATCCGATTCCCGGTCCTCAGCACTGCTTCAAGGAGTTTTAGGAACAACCTGCTACCCCTAAGATCTTCACAAGCTGCCTGAAAACAAGTGAAGAAATGTGAGCAAACCACATGTTCAATACTCCCTCTGTTCCATAATTCTTGTCGACAGGAATTATGGAACAGTTGGAGTAGCTGAATATGGATATTGACATTTGATACTCAAGTCAAGGGTGTGCGGTACCAAAAAGGGAAGTAGGATTTGAAAACTAGCATACCTCTAGCGTTTCAAAAGACTTCCTTAGGTAATTTATCTCAGTCTCGAAATTGGCACGGTACAGCATGGCGTCGACTCTTTTGAAGGCGAAAGGTATATCCAGAACAGTCTTGAGAAAGCGTTCTGCGGTACCCAGCTTCGCTAAGTCGCCGCTGTAATCTCGTAGTTTGACCTCCTCCTCTTTAGTAGGTGCCATCTTGACTAATGTTTCCAAAAGCTCACTGCCTAAACATTCAGCATTGCCTGTTCAAATGTGGAGACCAAATAGTGTAGTCAGTGGACACTGCTATACAGAGAAATGATGTGAACAGCAGAACGCTCCATTGAAAAGTATGAAAACGATTATGTGTAGAAATCAGGGTGAGTGTTTGATTCAGAGAGCAAATTTTAGTTTTTGGACTTTGGAAGTCGAGTGAGACGACGCCATCGGTTATAATGGAAGAAAGGAAAAACAATCACTTCATCAATTGCTGGATGTTCACAACCTTCCTACTAGAAATGGATTGGTCGAGCCATTTTCTTCCCTTATTGATTCTAAGTCCTTGTAAATTCTGTTGAGGTCTTATTGTCAAGAACCGGAAGTTTCTGTTAATTCTTAGTACCTATCACTATCGAAGTGCAAGCTCCAAATGTGAATCTCATTGAAAGCAAAACACGAATCATAAAATCAGATGAAAAGAGTGTCCTACCTACCACCCAAAGCATCCTTATGCTAGATACTAATCACAATCAAGCACAGCTCCACAATTTAAGGTTTGCAAACAAATAGTACTCATATTTTTTAGCTAACGAACAGTAGAAAGCTGGCTCAGTTTAGAATGCCAATCAGGTCAAAATGAGCTGAAAATTTAATCAAAATCACAGTAGTCGCACAAACACTCACCGTCCAAGAGCGCATCCGAGACCTCCTCGCGCGTGACATTCAAGGCGCGCAACAAGATGGCGATGTTCTGCGCTTTCTTGGGGTCGAGCACCCTCTCCTCCTGCCTGAACGGCGGCACGGCGGGCTTCCTCCCGGCGTCCCTCGGCGGCGCGGCGGGCATGGAGTTGTTCATGAAGAGCGCCTCGATCATGTCCTCATCCAACCTGAAAGAGACGCCTCGACATCACGCACAGTTCGGAGACCACCGGCGTATACGGATAGAGAGCGTTTACTGTGAAAACAGGGTCTCAACTGGAATGAGCTTGACTTGAGCTGGTCCCAGACCATGGCGCGGTCGGAGCTCGCCCGCACCTTGTCCCAGTGCAGTGGCTTCAGCTTCGGCAGGCCGCCGGCCGCGTCGTCCTCTGCCCGCATCGACGTGCTCCCGTTGTTCTCCGCCGCTGCCGCCGCCGTGATCGGCATCGGCATGGCAATGCGGGGCCCTTCCGGCGGCAGCGGCTTCAGCAACCGGCGCCTGGATGTCGGCTCCCCCGTCTTTGGGGGAAGGCTGTTAGTTGACGCCATCGGTGGCGGTGGTGGAGGAGGTGGTGGTCTTGGGGCTGCGTTGGACTTGGGCGGCGCTGTCGGTGGTGGTGGAGGAGGAGGAGGAGGTGGTGGTGGCGGCCGTGGAGGTGGGTTGGAGGGTTGCACCGGCCGCGGGGATGGCGAGATTGCCTGCTTGACGTCGGGGGTAGAGCCAGTGGAGAAGCGCGTGCGCGGGGGCGTGCGCGTGCGGCGGGATCGTGGGGGCGGCGGCAGCGCGGCGATGGCGGCGACCGGGGGGAAGAAGTCGCTGGTCATGCTGGGGAGGCTGCGGCGGGACGCCGTTGTGGTGGTGGGCGGGCTGGACGCGCTCGCCTCGCTCCACGTCTCGCCGTACACGCCACTGCCGGCCCCGCCGCCGGCGCCGGAGCCGGAGCCCCCCGAGCGCTGCCGCGGCGTGTAGTACGCGTCCTCATCGGAGGAGCCCATCGTGGTGGCGCGCCGCAGCGGCGGGAGCGGCCGGAGCTCCGGGCTCGGGTGGTCGGTGGCCTCGTCGCGGCACACCGCGCGCCGCGCGCGCTCGTTCCGCAGCTTGCGGTACGGCGACCCGGCGAGATCGGCGGTGGTGGGCCCGCGCTGGTGCGCGGGCGTGGTGGGCTCCACCGTGCCGACGTAGAGGAAGTCGGTGGCGGAGGGGGCCGTGCGGCGGAGCGCCGGCCCGCCGTCGGGGCCGAGTAGCTTCTGCGAGTCGCAGCGGCGGCGGGCGCGGCCGGTGATGAGGAACGCACATGCGAAGCCGAGCAGAGCGACCCCGGCGGCGGCGGCCGCCCCGGCCGCCACTATGGTCGCCTTCTTGGGGCCGTGGCCAGCAGCAGTGGGAGAGGGCGGGGTGGAGACATCGGCGGTGACGGTGTTTGGGGGGGACGAAGCCGTACCGCCGCCACTGCCACCACCACCATCACTGGACACCGGCGGTGCCGGAGGGAAGAAGTCGCCGGGAGGGGCGTCGGGCGTGGCCACCGGAGGGCTGGGGTCGGAGGTGAAGTCCGGCGCGGGTGGAGGCGGCGGCGACGGGGGCGGGGTCCACTCAATGGGAAACAGCGGCTGGTGCAGCACCCGCCTGGGCACGACGGCATCGGCAGACACCGCCGGCGAGACGCAGCCGCACAGCACCAGCTGCGCGAGGAGCAGCGCGATGGCGGGAGGCATTTGGCGGGCGGTGCGAGCAGAGAGCACGCACAAGAAGAAGATAAAAGCCAAAGCCAGAGCCAGAGCGCAGCTTCGGTCCTGCTTTCTAGAGTGAGAGAAAGACAGACCGGGAGGGGAGAGAGTGTGAATTGAGCTGAGAGGAGAGAGAAGACGCCGCCATTTTCGGGCGGGCGGGCGGGCGGCTTCGGAGATGTACTACCATATGCGATCGCCACCATGGGCGGAGGAGATCAACAACGGTCTGGTAATCTCCTCTCCATACGTACGTGGCGCCTCCGACGGCCCGAATCTGCTTTGCGTTCGCTTCTCTTTTGCTTCTTTTCTTCGCAGCTTTTCTTTTCTTTTCTTCGGCGCTCCGCTTTGGCATCCCACTACGAATGAAAAACAAATGCGTGCTGTGGATCTAAACCTCTTTTTCCTGCCTGCCCAAAGCTTGGTGCGCAGGTTGCTAATGTACAAGAACTTTGATCGGAATGGGGATTTCGTGCTGCGTTTAGGAGGTTTTGGTGGATTATAATACGGCTCCTGGTAGGTTGGTACGCCCGCCGCGCAAGGTAAAGGAAATATTCCACACATGCACGATACTTTGCGTACCGACAGGCCAGCTCTACTCTATCATCAACAAATGGTGGTACAGTGCAGCAGTAATAGTACTTCTAGTATCTTTGTGACCATGTGGGCCTCGCCGATTAAGAATGCGCACCGCATTTTAATTAGCTTCTTTTGACTGTCTTCGTTAGCTTAATTCATAACGTTGTCAATGGACGGAGAGACCTTTTTGATTCCAGCAAATGCTGGATGCAACAGTGCGGGGTCAGGTTGCCACCCTGCACTGGTTTTCTGCTTTGCTAGTCAAGTTTCTTTTCCTCCTTGCCAAGTAGGCTCCCGCTAAACGGTAGTATTAGTTTTTTTTAAACAATCTGCCAAGCTTTATTGATCATAAGAAACAATAAGGGGAATATGCATGTGATCATGAGGTTGGCCTAGCCAAAACATGGTGTCCTTGATCCAAAGAATGAGAAAACTTGGCCAGAGCGTGAGTTTCGATGTTAAAAGCTATCCTTCAAAAGTATAGCTGCAACTAATGAACCCTCATTTCGAGATATTATCACATTTACGATTGACTAATATGTTCTTATGGTTTCCTGAAAAATATTTTTCAACAATTTGGTTAGATCATGACGCGATGATCATCTTTTGGAGAGACAAATCTTCCGCTCGTGCTAGAGCCTCTCGACTTTAAGTGGTTATTGGTAACATATATTGATTATCATTTCCATGTTTATATAATCGGGGCCAAGATTTTAGTTTCTTCCTTGGCCTGTCGGTATCTAAGGACCGACCTTGAGTGCAGGACACACCATCAAGGGCAGGTTAAAAAGCTCGAAGTCCTTGAAGCCAAGCCCCCCCCCCCCCCCCCCAAATGGCCTTAGGTTGAGTCATTGTTTCGTAGGAACCTTAACTAGGTTTACGTTGTCCTTGCTTGCTCCTCCACCAAAATTTTCCAATCATCATACTAAGGTGTTCGGACAAACCTCTAGGAATCTTAAAACATGACATAGAGAATATAGGCACTACTTGGGCAATGGACGTGATCAACACTTCTTTCCCGATCAAATTCGGATTTGGACTATGATTGGGCTGAACAGTGGTAGAGCCTAGTGAACTGGGCCTACTACTGGCCCTTTAAAGGTGATATTTACTGGACCTGCACATTCCCCATGACTTCAGGTCTACATTGAAAGTGCGTTAAGTCGACTAGAGGGGGTGAATAGACGATTTTTATGAATTCTTCGCTGAGGAATTTCAGGGTGGGGAAATTCCTTAGTGAAGAAGTACTTGCAGTGGAATAAGTACTCAGATGCAAACATAACAGAACATAAGCATGGTCATCATGATGAAATGAAAAACAAGCACAGAGTACAGAAAGCGTAAACACAGGATAACACAGGATGAAGACAAACAGGATAACACTAAGGGGCGGTGCGCCCCCCACACCCTTTCCCACGATACTTGGGGAGGTGGGGCGCCTCCACCTGGCTTGGGAGGCAAGCCTCCACCTGCTTGGCTTGGGGGCAAGTCTCCCTAGGATTTTCCCTAGGGAGATCCAATCTGCTTGGCCGCCGCCCCCTAGGGGAAACCCTAGGGCGCCTCCCCCTCTCCCCTTGCCCCTATATATAGTGGAGGGGTGGGAGGGCAGCCGCGCCTCTTCCCTGGCGCAGCCCTCCCTCCTCATACACCTCCTCCATCTCCTCCGTAGTGCTTAGTGAAGCTCTGCCGGAGAACCACGAGCTCCATTGCCACCATGCCGTCGTGCTGCTGGAGTTCTTCCTCAACTTCTCCTCTCCCCTTGCTGGATCAAGAAGGAGGAGACGTCCCCGGGCTGTACGTGTGTTGAACGCGGAGGCGCCGTCCGTTCGGCGCTAGATCGGATCTTCCGCGATTTGAATCGCTGCGAGTATGACTCCATCAACCGCGTTCTTGTAACGCTTCCGCTTAGCGATCTTCAAGGGTATGAAGATGCACTCCCTCTCTCTCGTTGCTGGCATATCCTAGATTGATCTTGGTGACACGTAGGAAAATTTTGAATTTCTCCTACGTTCCCCAACAGTGGCATCATGAGCCAGGTCTATGCATAGATTCTATGCACGAGTAGAACACAAAGTAGTTGTGGGCGATGATTTGTTCAATTTGCTTGCCGTTACTAGTCTTATCTTGATTTGGCGGCATTGTGGGATGAAGCGGCCCGGACCGACCTTACACGTACTCTTACGTGAGACAGGTTCCACCGACTGACATGCACTTGATGCATAAGGTGGCTAGCGGGTGTCTGTCTCTCCCACTTTAGTTGGATCAGATTCGATGAAAAGGGTCCTTACGAAGGGTAAATAGCAATTGGCATATCACCGTTGTGGCTTTTGCGTAGGTAAGAAACGTTCTCGCTAGAAACCCATAGCAGCCACGTAAAACATGCAACAACAATTAGATGACGTCTAACTTGTTTTTGCAGGGTATGCTATGTGATGTGATATGGCCAAAAGGATGTGATGAATTATATATGTGATGTATGAGATTGATCATGTTCTTGTAATAGGAATCACGACTTGCATGTCGATGAGTATGACAACCGGCAGGAGCCATAGGAGTTGTCTTAATTTATTGTATGGCCTGCGTGTCAATGAAAACGCCATGTAATTACCTTACTTTATTGCTAACCGTTAGCCATAGTAGTAGAAGTAATAGTTGGCGAGACAACTTCATGAAGACACGATGATGGAGATCATGATGATGGAGATCATGGTGTCATGCCGGTGACGAAGGTGATCATGCCGCGCCTCGAAGATGGAGATCAAAGGCGCAAGATGATATTGGCCATATCATGTCACTTTATGATTTGCATGTGATGTTTGTCATGTTTACATCTTATTTGCTTAGAACGACGGTAGCATAAATAAGATGATCCCTCACTAAAATTTCAAGAGATGTGTTCCCCCTAACTGTGCACCGTTGCGAAGGTTCGTTGTTTCGAAGCACCACGTGATGATCGGGTGTGATAGATTCTAACGTTCGCATACAACGGGTGTTGACGAGCCTAGCATGTACATACATGGCCTCGGAACACAAGCAAAACACTTAGGTTGACTTGACGAGCCTAGCATGTACATACATGGCCTCGGAACACAAGAGACCGAAAGGTCGAACATGAGTCGTATAGTAGATACGATCAACATGGAGATGTTCACCGATGATGACTAGTCCGTCTCACGTGATGATCGGACACGGCCTAGTCGATTCGGATCATGTATCACTTAGGTGACTAGAGGGATGTCTATCTAAGTGGGAGTTCATTAAATAATCAGATGAACTTAATTATCATGAACATAGTCAAAAGGTCTTTGCAAATAATATCGTAGCTTACGCTTTAGTTCTACTAAGATATGTTCCTAGAGAAAATTTAGTTGAAAGTTGATAGTAGCAATTATGCGGACTGGGTCCGTAAACTGAGGATTGTCCTCATTGCTGCACAGAAGGCTTATGTCCTTAATACACTGCTCGGTGTGCTGAACCTCGAGCGTCGTTTGTGGATGTTGCGAACATCTGACATACACGTTTTGATGACTACGTGATAGTTCAGTGCGTAATGTTGAACGGTTTAAAATTGTGGCACCAAAGACGGTTTTAAAACGTCGCAGAACATATGAGATGTTCCAAAGACTGAAATTGGGATTTCAGACTAGTGCCCACATCAAGAGGTATGAGACCTCTGACAAGTTTCTTAAGCCTGCAAACTAAGGGAGAAAAGCTCAATCGTTGAGCATGTGCTCGGATTGTCTGAGTACTACAATCGCTTGAATCGAGTGGGAGTTGTCTTCCAGATGAGATAGTGATGGTTCTCCATAGTCACTGCCACCAAGCTATTAGAGCTTCGTGATGGACTATAACATATCAGGGATAGACATGATGATCCTTGAGCAACTCGCGATGTTTGACACCGCGAAAGTAGAAATCAAGTAGGAGCATCAATTGTTGATGGTTAGTAAAACCACTAGTTTCAAGAAGGGCAAGGGCAAGAAGGGATACTTCATGAAACAGCAAATCAGTTGCTGCTCCAGCGAAGAAACCCAAGGTTGAACCCAAACCCGAGACTAAGTGCTTCTGTAATGAGGGGAACGGTCACTGAAGCAGAACTACCCTAGATACTTGGTAGATGAGAAGGCAGGCAAGGTCGACAGAAGTATATTAATGTGTACTTTACTAGTACTCCTAGTAGCACCAGCGTATTAGATACCGGTTCGGTTGCTAAGTGTTGGTAACTCGAAATAAAAGGCTACGGAATAAACGGAGACTAGCTAAAGGTGAGATAACGATATGTGTTGGAAGTGTTTCCAAGGTTGATGTGATCAAGCATCACATGCTCCCTCTACCATCGAGATTGGTGTTAAACCTAAATAATTGTTATTTGGTGTTTGCGTTGAGCATAGACATGATTGGATTATGTTTATCGCAATACGGTTATTCATTTAAGGAGAATAATGGTTACTCTGTCTATTTGAATAATACCTTCAAATGGTCTTGCACCTAAAATGAATGGTTTATTGAATCTCGATCGTAGTGATACACATGTTCATGCCAAAAGATATAAGATAGTAATGATAGTACCACATACTTGGCACTGCTATTTGAGTCATATTGGGATAAAAACGCATGAAGAAGCTCCATGTTGATGGATCTTTGGACTCACTCGTTTTTGAAAAGATTGAGACATGCGAACCATGTCTATTAGTATATATGCATCAAGAAAGTCCATACAGATGGATCGTTTGGACTCACTTGATTTTGAATCACTTGAGACATGCAAATCATACCACATGGGCAAGATGACTAAAAGGCCTCGTTTTCAGTAAGATGGAACAAGAAAGCAACTTGTTGGAAGTAATACATTTTGATGTGTGCAGTCCAATGAGTGCTGAGGCATGCAGTGGATATCGTTATGATCTTACTTCACAGATGATTTGAGTAGATGCAGAGTATATTTACTTGATGAAACACAAGTCTGAATTATTGAAAGGTTCAAGTAATTTCAGAGTGAAGTTGAAGATCGTCGTGACAAGAGGACAAAATGTCTGTGATATGATCATAGAGATGAATATCTGAGTTACGAGTTTAGCACACAATTAAGACATTGTGGAAATTGTTTCACAACTAATACCGCCTGGAACACCATAGTGTGATGGTGTGTCCGAACATCATAACTGCACCCTATTGGATATGGTGCATACCATGATGTCTCTTATCAAATTACACTATCGTTTATGGGTTAGGCATTAGAGACAACCGCATTCACTTTAAATAGGGCACCACGCAATTCCGTTGAGACGACACCGTATGAACTATAGTTTAGAGAAACCTAAGCTGTCGTTTCTTAAAATTTTTGGGGCTGCGACGCTTATGTGAAAAAGTTTCAGGCTGATAAGCTCGAACCCAAAGCGGATAAATGCATCTTCATAGAATACCCAAAACAGTTGGGTATACCTCCTATTTCAAATCCGGAAGCAAAGTGATTGTTTCTAGAAACAGGTCCTTTCTCGAGGAAAAGTTTCTCTCGAAAGAATTGAGTGAGAGGATGGTGGAGACTTGATGAGGATATTGAACCGTCACTTCAACTAGTGTGTAGCAGGGCACAAGAAGTTGTTCCTGTGGCACCTACACCAATTGAAGTGGAAGCTTATGATAGTGATCATGAAACTTCGGATCAAGTCACTACCAAACCTCGTAGGACGACAAGGATGCGTACTACTTCAGAGTGGTACGTAATCCTGTCTTGGAAGTCATGTTGCTAGATAACAATGAACCTACGAGCTATGGAGAAGCGATGGTGGGCCCAGATTCCGATGAATGGCTCGAGGCCATAAAATCCGAGAGAGGATCCATGTATAAAACAAAGTATAGACTTTGGAAGAACTACTTGATGGTCGTAAGGCTGTTGGGTGCAGATGGATTTTAAAAGGAAGACAGACAATGATGGTAAGTGTCACCATTAAGAAAGCTCGACTTGTCGTTAAGATGTTTTCCGAAAAGTTCAAGGAGTTGACTACGATGAGATTTTCTCACTCGTAGCGATGCTAAGAGTCTGTTGGAATTATATTAGCAGTTACTGCATTATTTATGAAATCTTGCAGATAGGATGTCAAAAAAACATTGTTTCCTCGACGATTTTCTTGAGGAAAGGTTGTATGTGATACAACCAGAAGGTTTTGTCAATCCTGAAAGATGCTAACAAGTATGCAACGATCCAGCAATCCTTCTAAGGACTGGAGTAAGCATCTCGGAGTTGGAATGTACGCTTTGATGAGATGATCAAAGATTTTGGGTTTATGAGAAACTTGTATTTCCAAAGAAGTGAGTGGGAGCACTATAGAATTTTTGATGAGTATATGTTGTTAACATATTGTTGATCAGAAATGATGTAGAATTTCTAGAAAGCATACAAGGTTATTTGAAAAGTGTTTTTCAATGGAAAACCTGGATTAAGCTACTTGAACATTGAGCATCAAGATCTATAAGGATAGATAAAAAACGCTTAATAGTACTTTCAAATGAATACATACCGTGACAAGATTTTGAAGGAGTTCAAAATAGATCAGCAAAGAAGGAGTTCTTGGCTGTGTTACAAGGTGTGAGTACTGAGTAAGACTCAAGACCTGACCACAGCAGAAGAGAGAGAAAGGACGAAGGTCGTCCCCTATGCTTTAGACGTAGGCTCCACAGTATGCTATGCTGTGTACCGCACCTGAAGTGTGCCTTGCCATGAGTCAGTCAAGGGGTACAAGAGTGATCCAGGAATGGATCACATGACAGCGGTCGAACTTATCCTTAGTAACTAGTGGACTAAGGAATTTTCTCAATTATGGAGGTGGTAAAAGAGTTCGTCGTAAAGGGTTACGTCGATGCAAACTTTGACACTAATCCGGATGACTCTGAGTAGTAAACCGGATTCGTATAGTAGAGCAGTTATTTGGAATAGCTCCAAGTAGCGCATGGTAGCTGCATCTACAAGATGACATAGAGATTTGTAAAGCACACACAAATCTGGAAGGTTCAGACCCGTTGACTAAAAACCTCTCTCACAAGCGAGATATGAACAAACCCCATGGGTGTTGGATTCATTACAATCACATAGTGATGTGAACTAGATTATTGACTCTAGTGCAAGTGGGAGACTATTGGAAATATGCCCTAGAGGCAATAATAAAATGGTTATTATTGTATTTCCTTGTTCATGATAATTGTCTATTGTTCATGCTATAATTGTATTAACTGGAAACCGTAATACATGTGTGAATACATAGACCACAACATGTCCCTAGTAAGCCTCTAGTTGACTAGCTCGTTGATCAATAGATGGTTATGGTTTCCTGACCATGGACATTGGATGTCATTGATAACGAGATCACATCATTAGGAGAATGATGTGATGGACAAGACCCAATCCTAAGCATAGCACAAGATCGTGTAGTTCGTTTGCTAAGAGTTTTTCTAATGTCAAGTATCATTTCCTTAGACCATGAGATTGTGCAACTCCCGGGTACCGTAGGAATGCTTTGGGTGTACCAAACGTCACAACGTAACTGGGTGGCTATAAAGGTGCACTACAGGTATCTCCGAAAGTGTCTGTTGGGTTGGCACGAATCGAGACTGGGATTTGTCACTCCGTATGACGGAGAGGTATCTCTGGGCCCACTCGGTAATGCATCATCATAATGAGCTCAATGTGACTAATGAGTTAGCCACGGGATCATGCGTTACAGAACGAGTAAAGTGACTTGCCGGTAACGAGATTGAACGAGGTATTGGGATACCGACGATCGAATCTCAGGCAAGTAACATACCGATAGACAAAGGGAATTCTATACGGGATTGATTGAATCCCCGACATCGTGGTTCATCTGATGAGATCATCGTGGAACATGTGGGAGCCAATATGGGTATCCAGATCCCGCTATTGGTTATTGGCCGGAGAGGTGTCTCGGTCATGTTTGCATGGTTCCCGAACCCGTAGGGTCTACACACTTAAGGTTCGGTGACGCTAGAGTTGTTATGGGAAATAGTATGTGGTTACCGAAGGTTGTTCGGGGTCCCGGATGAGATCCCGGACATCACGAGGAGTTCCAGAATGGTCCGGCGGTGAAGATCGATATATTGGACGAAGGGTATTGGAGTCCGGAAGTGTTCCGGGGGTACCAGGCTATGGCCAGCATGACCGAAAGGTGTTTCAGGAGCCCCGGCAAGTGTTGGAGGGCCTCATGGGCCAAAGGGGAAGGGGCAAACCAGCCCACTAAGGGGTGGTGCGCCCCCCACACCCTTTCCCACGATACTTGGGGAGGTGGGGCGCCTCCACCTGGCTTGGGAGGCAAGCCTCCACCTGCTTGGCTTGGGGGGTAAGTCTCCCTAGGATTATTTTTTTGACTGGGGTCTCCCTAGGATTTTCTCTAGGGAGATCCAATCTGCTTGGCCGCCGCCCCCTAGGGGAAACCCTAGGGCGCCTCCCCCTCTCCCCTTGCCCCTATATATAGTGGAGGGGTGGGAGGGCAGCCGCACCTCTTCCCTGGCGCAGCCCTCCCTCCTCATACACCTCCTCCATCTCCTCCGTAGTGCTTAGCGAAGCTCTGCCGGAGAACCACGAGCTCCATTGCCACCATGCCGTCGTGCTGCTGGATTTCTCCCTCAACTTCTCCTCTCCCCTTGCTGGATCAAGAAGGAGGAGACGTCCCCGGGCTGTACGTGTGTTGAACGCGGAGGCACCGTCCGTTCGGCGCTAGATCGGATCTTCCGCGATTTGAATCGCTGCGAGTATGACTCCATCAACCGCGTTCTTGTAACGCTTCCGCTTAGCGATCTTCAAGGGTATGAAGATGCACTCCCTCTCTCTCATTGCTGGCATCTCCTAGATTGATCTTGGTGACACGTAGGAAAATTTTGAATTTCTCCTACGTTCCCCAACAGAGGTGTCATAGAATTAAATGAAGAAAGAGAGAGAGTTGAGTACTATGTGTCATACATGGCAATAAATAAAGTACTACATGATACTAATATATGATACATGGTGCAGGAGTACTAAGTATTATTAATACAGTTTTGCTAGAACTCATCTAGATGAGATATAATTTGGTCTCATTCATCTTTTATAGCCATTGGATGTGATGCTATATAAGATGCGTGTGTGCTGACGTGGGTTGTATTTGTTCTTGTGCAACGAACTGACCACTGCATGTCATGTTTGATAGTCTCAAGTCATTAAAAGCATACAAGCCCCACATCTCTTCTTGGTTGATTCCTCTATTTATGTCAAAAAATAAGAAACAACGTGAGAGTTAATGCACCACGCCTATGTGTTTACTATTTGGTTTTCGTAAGATGACTTAATACTCACCTAGATGGAGGGAGTATTCGATTTGACAGCGGGCGGCGCAGTTCCCGATACGGCTTTAATGCAGACGAGGGAGGGAGTAGCCGTTCCCGATATGTTGAACGGCCAATGCATCCTCCTTCAATTAATGCATGAGGGAAGTAATGGGAGGAGGTCCGGGAAAAGAGGCTGCACGATGTGAATGCAACGCAGTTTGCCCTCATTGCCCTCATATAAAGGCGCCCCTCCATTCCAATGCATCTACCACATCGTACGCACCTAAGCATTTGCCTAAGCACCTACACTAAGCGCAAAAGAGCTCACTCCAGACCCATGGCGGTGATGCGCGTGAGCGGCCAGCGGCTGCGCCAGATGGTCCACGACGCCGGCCTGCGGCATGGCGCCGAGGATCGTCTCCAGACGGTGTTGGAGACCGGCTGGTGGATGGCCACCGTCGACGCCAACTACGACTCTCAGTTGGACCAGATGATCGTTGCCACCAGCAACAAGTTCACCGTCCTCAAGAAGCTCGCGGACGACATCGCCGTACTCCTCCAGCCCGCGCGCCCGGGCTCCTCATTGCCTGCCACCCTAATCGGCCTCCATGGCCGGAACCTCTTTCAAGCACTGGTGGCCCTGCGACTGCCCGCCGACGCCACGAAGAATGTCCACCTGGAGGTCGCGCTCGCCGCGAGGCACCTCGCCCTGCAAGAATTCGTCGACCTACACATCCACGTGTACGAGCAAATCGTGTACATAGGTATCTACAAGGCCAGTGAGGACGCTACGACGTTGGCCTTCCTCAACTGGCTGGAAGCCTTGGATGCCTTTGCTGAGAAGCACCTCGACCTCGCCACAAAAGCCGCCGCTCCTTAGCCGCCGGTCGGTGGCCCGGCGCACTAAGTTGAGGAGGAGGAGGTCGTACGTTCATGGATCCATCTTTCTTCTTGCCTTCTATAACCACCACTGCGATACCGAGATGTGCGATCCCTTTACTTAATTATATGCATCATTGTAACTAGTACTCCATCTGTCAATTTATAAGTTGTGCTTACCTTTTCCATCAACTTCGTGCAACGCGCGTGCATCTTGCTAGAAACACTAGAATATGTCTATATAATCCGTATGTGATAGTCCATTTGAAATCACAAAAAAGACAAATATTTAGGTACGGAGGGAGTAATATATTAGGAGTATATCAAAACAATACTGATTTCTTTCAAGTTTGTGAACAAATACTACTATTCTACTACTTTGGATCCGTCGCAACACACGGGCACATTGCTGGTAAAAGGAAAAGGCCTGCCGCGTTCGCGTCGCACCCCCACACGCTCGGGAATCGGGAGTACAACACGGCCCGTCCGGCATGACACATAGCTTAGGGAAGGCGTGTTGCCTAGCATTTTCACTTTCATGTGGGACCGCCGTTGAGCAAACCGACACCCCGCCCGCCACCGGGTTGGAAAATAGAAACGAGGGGAAGATCTAGCTGTAGCACGGAAGCCAAGAAATTTGGTGTCAGACGGGGCTCGTTGATAGAGTAGGAGCATTCCGTACTAGTACTACTCCTACTAGTACCAAGTTTGTACTCCTAATACTATATTACTAGTACTACCACTATACAACTAGTAGGTACGTGCACGGCACAACATCGTAGGAACAAAAAACGGGAAGATCTTGTTTTGGGTGATTTATCTTTTTTTCAATCAACGTAGTATGAATAATATGATGTGGGGGGCACCCATGAAGCTTATGTGGCTTGGTTGCATGGCTACGGAAGGTTAGAGAAAAATAAATAGATAATGTGTTTAGAGTGCACTCCACTAAATAGATATACTTTGGATCCATTGCAACGGACCGGCACATCTATATCTATACCCCCTATATAGTGTGTGAAAAACTTTGAAAGTTGGTCGTTGGATGAAGCCAATCCGACGGTACAAAGATGGCAAATCCGAGCACTACTGGCCGTTGGATATCATCCACCAGATTCTGCCACATGTATAATCTAGAAGACTCCATGGTTGAACTTAATTCATGACTAACTTTGCCACAACTAAGCTTAGGCAAAGTTATCAGTTCTTCAAAATGAGAGCCACAAGTTGGCAAGCCTAAGGGAATCTTGCCACATTTTTTGTGTGTATGTCATGTGGGGCCTTAGTGTGGCTTGCCTAAGGTCTGGCTTGAACCAAACACTCACCTAAGTTAATCAAACTTGCCTAACCTTACATTCCACCAGATTTTGCCACATGTTAGAATCCAGAAAGCTCCACATGTAGAAGCATAATGCACAAACCACCAGAATCTCATGCGTGCAATGCACGTGTACCTTACTAGTACTAGTTGGTAGTAGTAAGAAACAAATTCCAGTTTTGGCACGAGCTCGTACTGCTGGAGCACCACAAGGCCTGCCGCAGGAGTTACATTTCCCTCTCGGGCCCACGGGACCGAACTTCAGTGGCTTAGTGCCCGGCCTATGAGTCAATGACATGCGGACCTTAAATGCGGCTGGCCCACATGTCATTCTCATGGTGGTGGCGTGGTTCGCGACTCACTCGTTCGAGATGAACCGGCCGGTGGTGGCATGGCCATGGCGAGGGTGCCACAGCTGGGCGTCGGGGCGTTACGAGGCGTAGATGGCCACACCGGCGGGTACTACCTATAGTACATAAGTACTCCAGCTGAGGATTGATGCCCGGGACGAAATGTGTCACAGCCGCTGGATGAAAATTCAATGGTGCGGGAGTACGGATCGGAGCACAGCAGCAGAGCAGGCAAACCGCGTCCAATCGGGTGTGTCTGTGGTAGAAAGTTGATGGTCGCCGCAGTTCAGCTGGCCCGCATGTCATGCACACAAAGGCAGAGGAGCGGTGGGGCCGAGAGGGATGAGGGGCATGTCGGGGGGATGAGGATCCCCTGACGCGAACAATCCTACCATTCTGTCACTGACATGTGGGACCCATAAGTGTGGGTCCCACCTGTCAGCAAAGGAAAGGCAGGGCAAGGCAGTGATAGCCACGTCAGAGGATCCATGTCCATGTCGGGGGACGTCGTGCCGTGGGTTGGAGCGGCGTCGTGGGAATCGCGTGTGGGTGTGGCAGTGGTAGAAACAAGAAACGTGATGGTGCCGTGGTTCAACTTCCATGGACAAGCTGTCATGTCTGCTGACACATGTATATCAAAACTAGAGTGTTTATATTTCAAGCACGTGAACAAGTATTATTCTACTACTTTGGATCCATTGCAACGCATGGGCCAACACATTGGTAGTAGTAGTGTCCATCTCTATCTCTAGAGGCCTTCCCTCGTTCATCCTTTTCTCTCACAAGATAAACTACTCATACAAATGCATCTTGATGTTCCGTGGAACGCACGAGGATGTTTCCTTGGGGGTCTCTCCAGCGCGGCGTGGCCGTAGTTGCAAGTTGACGCCCCTTGAGATGCCGACGTTGAGGGGCACTCGGATTTCCTCCGATGAGCAGGTAAGATGAGTTTGATCACATAGTAAATGCATTCTAAAGACTACTTCCGTGTCCATTTCCTAATTCTCCCCCTGCCCACTGTTTCACAGGTTAGGCTCGGTGCGAGTGGAGATTGGCTTGCATATGTACGGGAGGGTACCAACATCAATTTGCACAACATTTACAATGGTGACACCGTTCCCGTAGAACCTTTGTCCAACATTGGGATCAGCCATGCAACGGGCCACCGCATGAATTGGTACGATGGAACCACGGTGAAATTGAATAAGATAGCACGAACCTTGCACATGGCGATCAAAGGCGGACCATGCTGTCTGCGGCCAATTTGTTGCCGTACGAGTAGGAAGACGCTGTGCTCCTTTCTAACCGCATCTTTGCGGTGACAAACCAGGGGACTTATTTTGTATGGGACACATCCTACGATATACTCCCTCTCTCCCAGTTTATTTGTTTTGAATATTTTCGTTTTATAAGTTTCAAATTCAAATTTAGAGCAACCCATCACATGTTGAGATTACAATGTCCATTAAATCGTTGCGTGCATGTATAGTAAAGAAACAAATCTCGAGTTTGGCACGAGTTCGTGCTGCGGGAGCACCACAAGCCCTGGCGCAGGAGTTACATTTCCCTCTCAGGGCCGTCGGGACTGAGCTTCAGCGCCTTACTACACCTACCTTTGAGTCAATAACATGTGGACCCGATAGGTGACTGGTCCACATGTAATGCTCCCGTAGGCAGAGGGGTAGTGGGGCCAAGAGGGGTGAGCCGCAGGTCGGGGGACGTGTGGTTTCATGGGTTCGAGCGGCGTCATGGGAATCGCGGGTGGCTGTGGTAGAAACTTGATGCTCGCCGCATTTTAGGTGGCCCACATGTCATGCACACAAAGGCAGAGGGGCAGTGCGTCCGAGAGGGGTGAGGCGCACGTCGGGGGGCATGGTGCCATGGGTTGGAGAGGCGTCGTGGGAATCACGAGATGAAATGTGATGGTTGCCATAGTTGAACTTCCATGGACAAGCTGTCATGTCTACGGACACATGCACTGCATACCGATCACTGGAAGGAGTAGCAGAGAAAACTATATATGCGGATAAATAGTTCCTTATAGTCAAGCAGACCCACGCTACTACTCTGTTCCAAAGACATGCACACCATCGAAATAGTCCATCTATATCAATATACACCGAGAGGGAATAATTTTTTTTACAAGAGAGGAAATAGTTCATCCATCCATAATGCCCTCCCGCTGGTGCAGCCTTTTCTTCTTCTTCTTCTTCTTCTTCTTCTTCTTCTCATTCTCTGTGGGAGACGGCTTCGCAACAAGCTCTTTGGACCTTGCAGCTATCTCGAAACTCACACGGGCATCGAGGGCAGCATATTTTATCCGCTCGTACGTCAAGGGATAATTCTCCCATCCAGACGACCTTAATGCCACCGTCTTGTCACCCTTCTGAAGGTTTGTACCGAGCACAAAATTTGCTACGTCGAATAGGGATGGTGTCTATTTATCACAATCTTCTACAGGAATTTTGATTCTGGTTTGTAGGTCAGCGATGCTTTTCAAATCAAGGTTGTACGGCTCCAGCTTCTGTTTGTCCCCTTCGATGGCTGCCCCACAGAAGTATACGTCCTCCCGAGACACCAAAACATCATCTTTGAGGCACAGCTGAAGGACGACGGCGTGCTGGATCTTCCCAGGGGCACGCTCCGTGTACTCTGCGTCAAGACCGATGACCCTCGTCTCTACCTTTTCGAGGGAGTTGGATACATTGTTGATCCACTGCCGAACAACCCTTGGGTGGACGGTGACGGTGGCAACTATGCGCATCGAGCCTTCAACGAGGACATGTTGGACGCTAAAAACCTGCATCTCGATCTCTTTCGCCATTTGGAACCACTGGAACAGAGGGCTATGGTTTGGAGAATTAGGATTAGATGGCTAGTCTAACTGAAGTAGTAGATGATTATTTAAAGAGGTTAAAACAATGTGAACGTAGTGGGGTTTGGATGCAAATGAAGACGAAGGGGAGGTGAAGAAGCCGAGGAGAATCGGTTCCCGATGGAGAAGTAAATGGCAGAAGTGGCGTGCAGGCAGTTGATTAGACGGCTAGGTAGACTAAACGAAAAGGCTATGCGGGTAGACTGATGAGTCGTACCTGTTCGTGTACGTTCCCATCCTTCCTGATAGGTGGGACCTATGCAAACAGATAAAAAAATGTGTCGTAGTTTTTTTTTGAGCGCGTGAGTGGGAGACACAACATTCTCTGGTTAAGGAATACTCCCTCCGTTTAGGTGAGTATAAGTCACCTTATGAAAATCAGGTTTTCCCAAAACCTTTAGGCGTGGAGCATTAACTTCTTGGTCGATCCCCTCCCAGCCTCATTAGCCAGCGTTCTCTTCCTCTGCTGCCGCGTTCTACCTTTCCATTTTTCCTCTTCTCAAGTGTGGAACGATCTGCATGTCGTCCTTGATGCACCAGAACGACCACTGCATGCATCGCGGCAGGGCGTTGATTGGGCATGCACGAGAATTTGGTTCTGCTCGCAATATGGATGATATCTGAACGATGAAGTGAACAGGCATGCTAGCACGGGAGACCTATTTCCGCTATACAATACTGGAGTACTCATGTTCCTACTAGTAGTAGCAGTAGTAGTACAACTGTGGTACACTTGATGGTCAAAATACTATTCATCCAGTCCTCACAGTGAAGTGACAACACCCTGCGCCTGACACTAGTCCAGGCGGCGTGTTCGGGTTACCAAAGTCAGCCTCACCCTGTGCACTGTGCAGTCTGTCACCGTCACTGTACAGCACATTGGCGCCTCGTCTCGTCTCCCTCTCCGCTCCCATAGCACCACTTCATCTCCATCTCCTTCTCCGTCTCCGTCTCCATCTCACTGTGCCCCCGTGTACCGTCGCCTCACTCGCCTCCCCCAGTACCACTATTCCCTCGGTAGCCGCTCCAACACCGACATCCTTCTCCCCCCTAAATCAAGCCCCCTTCCAAACTCCACCATGGCCGAACGCGAACCGTGCAGCATCCATATGAGCCGCGATTGGAGCAATCTCCCCAGTGACATCCTCGACCTCTGTTGTTCGTGTATGGATATGTTGAGCGCCCTGCGGCTGGCTGCATGCTCGAGGGACATGCACACGGCCATCGTCGAAGCGAGGCCTAAGCTTTTCAAGACACCCTGCTTGCTGCTATCTGGTCTTGCGAGATTGGCTCACCATGATACGGAGGCGTGCATGATGCCCCTCGACTTCAATCCGATCTCCATTAGCCGAAACTTCTTTGCAGGTATGTAGTGGGTCGCCGTACATCATTTCCCTCGACATCGATCCGATCACCATGGCCCGAAACTTCTTGGCAGGTATGTACTGGGTCGGCATGAACTCCCACTGGATGGCTGCCTTCAGAGAAGACGGTAAAAAGTTGGTGCTCGTGAACTTCCAGACCTCCCATGAGATTATCCTTCCTCCGTTGGATTATATAGAGTATTACCATCGCGGTCCAAGTCATCTAGATTACTACGTCAGTTGGACGGACCTTGTTTTGCAGAAGATTGTAATCTGCCAAGTGCCCACACGACATGCGAATTACGCAGACTTCAAGCTAATTGCCTTGTTCGACCGCGGACTCGCCTATCTTTACGCCGGTGCCTTCTTTAGCTGGAGACAACTCGGCTCGCAGTGGATCATCGTCAAAGCTGATACACACTTCTGTGATGCTATTGAACACAATGGCATCATCTACGCGATCGATAAAGCAAATGGCACCACGTATTGCTGGGACGGCGCGTGTAAGTTGTTTCTGTCTCATGTTAATGATGACGCCATGACACTGTTTGAACTTTTTGTGATGATTGGCATATCCCTGTTTGAGGAGAATTTGAGTAGAACTATGGCAATGTATTAGAGACACCGTAAATCAGCTATATTTGGAATGAGTTAATTCATGCGATTGTGACCATGTCATTACGGCCAATTTGTACCCTGAATAATCAAACGGTTAGGAATATATGGATATTATCCTTATTTTACAGTAATCTATATACTACTACTAAATATGAGTGTGTATCAATGTCCATGTTAGTTTCCTCATTTTCATGATGTAGAAACATGCACCACACTGTTGGTTTCATCTAACCATACATTAGGGAAGTAAATGTGCATATGGAGAACTCTATATTTGGAAGTAGTGAAATCCTGCAATGCTTACCATGTGTACATACCTATATTCGCCCTTCAGCAATCAATGGCTAGAATAATATCCTCACAAAATTTTTGCCCACAGAACATGAGTATATAACAATGCATGGTCTGTTAGTTACCTTGAAGAATTTGTTTGTGAGGACAGAACATGATTACTCCCTCCGTTTCCAAATATTTGTCTTTCTAGAGATTTTAACAAGTGCCTACATACGGAGCAAAATGAGTGAATCTACACTCTAAAATATGTCTACATACATCCGTATGTTGTGTCTATTTGAAATGCCTAGAAAGACAAATATTTGGGAACGGAGGGAGTACACAACATGCATGACATGGTAGTATCCTGTGAAGAATCGATTGCGAGATAACATGAGTATAACCATGCATGGCACTTCTATATTTTCGAACCCAGTATACATTTCCCTATATTTTCCTCCCAGTTCCAACAGGGACATATCAATGTTGTTTCTTGCATTATCCTACTCATACTCTGAACAATGCTGATCTTACATTAACAATGCCTGTCCTTTTTGATATGATGCAGTGTCCCTACAGTTACTGCCTTTGTAATCACACCACTTTTGCCAAAAACAGGGAAGCACAACTGGTTCCTCGCTCAATCAGACGACGGCAAAAGACTGATGATCATTCGGACACATGAGCCGGAAAAGTTATATTGCAAAAACTCCACTGTATACAAGCACCGTGTAATACGTGAGTATCCGGACAGTGGCTGTTACGTCTATGAGCATGATACCAGCTTGTTGGGGCCTTTAGGATTTTTTAGTTGGAGGCGGGTAAACAGCCTTGGTTCACACTCTCTGTTTCTCGGACTCAATTATCCGATTAACCAGGAGATCACCATTGGCAAGGACCTTGATGGCAGAGAGGCTCTGTTTGCTATGGAAAACTGTGTCTACACGGCGAGCCCTAGGAGTTCGGGAGCAAACTCCCCTGATTGTCAACGATACAGCCTGCAGCCAAAAGAAGGTGAGAATGACAAAGGCATCCGGATTAACTTTGATCCTTGGATGTCTCAATTACGACAGACAGTGATGTGGTTCAAGCCTTCAGGTTGATAGGTAATTCGGCTGTTGCATCGAAAGGGTGGAGTACTGGTGTCTCCGGATCACTGGTCGCTGAAGCGGGGCTGCAAATTATGATGGTGTTGGATCATCTCTTGGAATGACTTTGTTGTCTTTGCTGCTGGTTCTGGATGGGTAGTTCTTTCTTTTGTTATGCATATTCCTTGTCATTTGGTCATCCTCGTCTATGTCACTCTTACTATGTAATAGTTGCTTCTGTTTAGAATGTCATTCTCGTCTGGATCACGAGAGTCTGAGCGCTGCAGATGGGTGCGTTTTGGTGGTGTAGCAAGACTTCTTATGAACTATCATGTCTTGCTGTTTATGTCAGTAATAGTCACTAGTCAGTGTTTGAATGTTGTATATATTGTTGTTTCGAACTGTTTATTGTCTCGAACTACTGGTGGGCTAAATGAGGGCATCACCATTCTCCAATGTTCAGAGTATATCTCCTTTTTTCAAGTTATATAATTTGAGCTCAGTGTCTTTTCGATGATGTACACTTGTTTGGGCCAGTGAGGTGTCGTTGAATATGGGCCGAGTAGTAATGCAATGCCAAACAGGTCAATTATGACTCTCAGGCCGGGCTCTCAAAAGATCCTGGAGAAAAAAGAGGTCGGGCTCTCCAAAAAAGAAAGAATAAGGACTCTTAGGCCGACATGTTGGCGCCACCGGTGTTTTCGTGCGCTTGCACGCCGAGAGCATATTGGCGCTTGCTCAAAATTCATGCTACCTTTTCATCCCCAGTCTCCCGCCCCTCCCCCACCTCTGGAATCTGGATTCCTACTCCAGTTCCCCCAAATCCCCCTCCTGTACTCCCTGTACTCAAGCGCACTATCATGTCGCCGGTCAACGCGGATCTCCGAGCCGGAGATCCTGAGGTCCGTCCTGCCTTCGGTCGCTGCGTGCTGTCGCTCAACAGTGGCATGGCGGCGCTTGACGACCAGTTTGCCGGCAAAGTGCTGATGGTAACCATCAACAGCGACCGGCCTCCCGTATCGCCGGACGACCTTGTCAAAGCTCTTGGCATTGCGCACGGCATCCAAATAAGTGACTTGCTCGTCGAAGTCTGTCCGCCACCGGCTGATTTCTTCGTCAGGTTCCGGACAACTTTCGACTGCAGTCGTGTGTTCGAATCTTCCCGGCGTTTGTTCTGCGATGGCACGCTGGGAGCTTTGATCGGTGGCACCCAGGATGGGGCTCGGTACCCTCTGAGCTTGAGTTTTTAACAAAGGTTACCTTCCACGGCATGCCTCGACGTGCTTGGAACAGCGAGTCCATGAACAAGCTTATCAACGACCTTGGAGGTGAGCTCGTAAGTATGTTTGTTCCTCCAGATAGCTGGGCTCTGACGGTTATGGCATGGATGAAGAAGCCGTCCACCATACCGAAGGTGATTGGTGTTGAGATACCGGTGCAGGAACCGGGGTTGTACTATTCGTCGCCACCAAGGCCGCCGCGGACCACGTTAGGGATGTACCTGTATCGAGTGTTCGTGCATGTCGAAGAAGTGGTCAATCCATCAATCGAAGTCCTGCCGCCGCCGCTGGTGCCAGGGTCCGTCGACGACGTCCATTACAGGAGTCAACGTCAGACTTTCCCCGTGTTGCTCGGAACGATGGATGGCACAGGGCCTACTCCATCGCGCGGCGGAGGCCACTGCTTCTTTGGGAGAAGAGGCAGGGCTGGCTGCCTGGATGTGCTCTAATTTGAGGTAACAACTGAATCTTGTCAGATACTAGTTAAATCCGAGCTATGGGTGTGAAGCACTGATATGCCAGTACATTTGATTGTGACCTGTTCTAATTTTGTACCTGAACTTTTTTTAGAAAGGGCTGTACGTCAACTTAATGTGCTAGCAGAACTTATCGTGTTGTCTGTCTGTTTTCTTTGCACAACATTCAAGATATTTCCCCGTCATTGATAAAGACGATGAACCGTTATGTACGACTTTGTTTGTTTCAACATAGCCCTTCCCGTAGCGATCCACTGCTTCCATCCTGATTGTGTCGCCCGCGTGAAATTTTTGTATGCACGTTCAGTGTGCTATGATGTTCTATATGATTGTGTCAACTATATAAGTTTTTACTGAGCATCAGCAATGCATATGGCTGAAAGATGTATTTACGAGCATCGACCGATGGGTCTCTCTCTCTCACACACACACACACACATGCACACACACACGCGCGCACACGCACAAGTGCGACCCGTTGAATTGTTTATTTGCTCGTGACAACTTTTAATTAGGTTTCACTGTAATCTAACTTTTTCTTAAGTTATTAATTGAGCTTAGTGACTTCAAAAAGTTGTACAGAAGCCTTGTTTGGGCCTTTCCGGCGTCGCTGAATGTGGGCTGAGTAACCATGTTAGGTTGTACTGTACTACACAGGCCTTTTTTTCAACATCAGCAATGCAACTGGGCCGACAGTTGTACAGAATATCCGGGTCAACTTGTTATTCTCCGCCCCGCTGGGCTGCAAACTTTCCTAGGAGGTATGCATTAGGCTTAACAAGAAAATAGACTTTAAGAAATAATAAATGGGATGTAATTATAATAATTGGACAGTTACTATGCACCAAACACGTAATTAGTTTGAAAAATATATTATTTTTGGAATTTGAAAATTTTAATTTCATTACTTGTTGCGCGCGCAATATTTCGTTGGATTTTAACGTAATACAACTTTATTTTGAAATTATATTTAACCTGACTAGAAATTTCGGATAAAAATATTTCGGATCCCATCAAAATGTGGGAAATTTTTTTGAATTCTGTTTTGAGCGGTTGTTTGAAATTATTAATCGTTGTCCTAGCTAGAAGTTGGGCTGTACTTTTAACAAACTGTAAATGGGCTGTAGTAAATTCCATTAGAATTAAAAAATGGGCTGTACATTCTTATAAATCGCAAATGGGCTATATGTTCTCTGCCAAATCCGAGCTGTGGGCCTACTAAGTTGCCGCGTACCAAGGGCTTTGTCAACTTAGTCAATATAAACGATTCTAGCTGCAGTGATCGTACGATGTCCATCCAACGGCCGTAGTGCTTCTTCAACCTCTGGTCTTCTTGCTCCAGCCGCCCAAAGCAGCGCCGGTCGTGTCGCGTGCTCCTGCCTCCCGTGGTCGGCTGTGATGCCGCGGAGGCCTCACCGCCCCGTACTACTCCCACCGCTGTCCAGGCCATCCCTCTACTCACCCACACCCCCTGTTATTCTGCGGCGACGGCAGCCTCACACCGCAGCCGAACCAGTGAACCCTCGTACTCCTCTCCGCGCGGGCTTCCACTGCTGCGTCTTCCCCGGCTTCGCGTCGTCCCCTTCCTAGGCCTCGCCGTTGTCCAGACCATCGCCCTGTTGCTCTCGGCGCGGCGTGGTCAACATGGTCAACGACCGACTTCCATCGGAAGAGTACTGTACATGGAGAGGCTGACAGCTGGGTCCAGGCGGCCGCAAGGAAGTGCCTCCTTATTACGCGCAAAATAATTATTCCTCCACCTGACAGCAGGGACCCACCGGACGGGCCACCTTATTTCGCGAAAAAAATGTTTCCCCCTGACTGCTGGGACCCATCGGACGGGCCAGCGTATTTCGCGAAAAAACGTCCCCCCCGCTGTCAGCTCAGACCCACCGGAAGTGCCTCCTTATTACGCACAAAAAAATGAATACTCCCCCTGCTAGCTGGGACCCACCATGGTGGGAGGCTGACTTGTGGGCCTACTAAGTTGACTGGGACAGGGGCCTTTGTCAAATTTAGTCAATATGAACGATTCTAGCTCCAGTGACCGTACGATGTCCATCCAACGGCCATAGTGCTTCTTCAACCTCTGGTCTTCTTGCTCCAGCCGCCCAAAGCAGCGGCGGTCGTGCCGCATACTCCTGCCTCCCGTGGCCGGCTGTGCTGCCGCGGAGGCCTCACCGCCCCTACTATTCCCACCGCTAGCCAGGCCCTGCGGCGACGGCAGCCTCACACCGCAGCCGAACCAGTGAACCCTCGTACTCCTCTCCGCGCGGGCTTCCACTGTCGCGTCTTCCCCGGCTCCCCGTCGTCCCCTTCCTAGGCCTCGCCGTCGTCCACCGCCCTGGTGCTCTCGGCGCGGCGTGGTCAACGTGGTCAAGGAACGACTTCCATCGGACGTGGACTGTACGTGGAGAGGCTGACAGCTGGGTCCACGGCCGCAGCAAGGAAGTGCCTCCTTCGCGGAAAACAATGATTCTCCACCTGACAGCTGGGACCCACCGGACGGGCCACCGTATTTCACGAAAAAAACGTTTCCCCCTGACTGTTGGGACCCACCAGCTACATCTTCACACGCAAGGAAGTGCGTCCGAGCAAAAAAAACGATTTGCCCCCCTGACTGCTGGGACCCATTAGCTACATCTTCGCAGGTAAGGAAGTGCCTGACAGTCGGGACCCACCTGGTCGAAGCGTACGTAGCATTGTCATTCTGGTCGCGAACGTGTACGTACATATATACTGGTGGATGTAGAGGCGCGCACGTGTCGTAGTAGAGGCGCGCACGTAGCATGTACACGTACGTACAACGGCCAGGGTGCAAGATAGAAAATACGGCGACGTATGTGTACATACGGGCGGGGTCTCGAACGCCTACTCGCGCATACGTACGGCCAGGGCTCGTGTACATGGCTGGGTCGGAACGGAGAAACAACATTGTCGTCGTGTTCATGGGGAGGCAACGGAATGCGTCGTGTTCATGGGGAGGCAACATAATGCGTCATGTTCATCGGGAGGCAACGGAACGCGTGGGAGCCAACCGGCTGGGTTGGAACAGAATACGTGGTCGTGTTCATCGGGAGGGCTTAGACGGAACAGGCGATGGAAACAAGGCCTGGCGTACCGCACAACAGAGGAAACGGACCTCCTACGTTTGGAACGGGGTCCTGTTGATCGGGAGGGGTGTGGCGTACCGCAAAACGGAGGAAACGGACCTCCTATGGTCGAAACGGGGGTCCATTTGATCGGGAGGGGTGTGGCGTACCGCAAAACGGACGAAACGGACCTCCTACGATCAAAACGGGGGTCCTGTTGATCGGGAGGGGTGTGGCGTACCACAAAACGGACGAAACGGACCTCCTACGGTCGAAACGGGGGTCCTGTTCATTGGGAGGGGTGTGGCGTACCGCAAAACGGGACTCCACGGGATATTGTTCATCTCCACCGTCGACCTCCTCCAGCCTCCACGGGCTACCGTCGACCTCCTCGAGCCTCCACGGGCTCCTGTTCATCCA